>NC_041408.2:74674809-74974809 GCF_900747795.2 Erpetoichthys calabaricus | reverse complement strand
AAGATCTAGAGTGAGGATAAAAGTAAGACGGAAAGTCCTTAAACCTGGCCTGAGTTCATATGATGAGAAATGTTCTATTGCGTTCAAACAAGCTGTTTAAACTGTAACATCTCATAGCGATTCACGGCAAGATCAGGTGCTGTGATATTTTGGGTACTGCGGAGAACCAACTTACACCCCTTATTGCAAATGCTGTTTTAATGCATGAGGGGGACCGTAGATTTTTTGTGCTATGGTGAATAAGGGAGCGCAATACAATTAAAACTAAATGAGTGATCCAGACATTGAAATACAGACTGAACTCATCCATTTTACTGGCCAGGAAAGTGTGTTACATTATTCTGGCTGACTCAGCAACAGAAATGTTTCCATCTGTACCTACAGTGTATCTTAATGATAAATCATATGGAATGCTGGTGACTTCAACAAGGAATCAAGTGTCTATCCAAATATTAGCGCTATATAAATGTAATGAATTATTATTATTATTATGACTTCAAATATAAACCTGTGGGACAATCCGAGCAGGTCTGACCTCATCGTACTGCCACCCACAAGCCTGTTCTTCATACCAACAGCACTCTGTTATCCAACCAGAAGGTTATGCTGTTTGTTTTTATTTTGTATTTTTTTGAGCTGCTTGGCGACAAATAAAGTTATCTATCTATCTATCTATCTATCTATCTATCTATCTATCTATCTATCTATCTATCTATCTATCTATCTATCTATCTATCTATCTATCTAAAAGGGAACAACTTACCGTTCACCCCTACTCACATATGCTGGGGTAAACAGAGTCACCAATCATCCTGACATTTGGGTCACTGAGGTGTGACAGAAAACCAGGATAGCTGCAGAAAATCCATGTGGTTAATAAACTTCCCAATGCCATTGAATGGGCTGGGTACTTAGGCCAGATCTTTGGAGCTTCTTAGACAACCATGGTGGCCACTGTGCTTCCTAATGATTAATACATTATGCTTTAATTAAATCAATCATGAAGACATGGCAAATGGATGCCAGCAGTAAGTGCACCACAAAGGAGTAAAAAATAAAAAAGTACTATAGCAGACAGAAAGAGCCACACTGGCAGCAGAAGGCGTCCAGCACATGTCATTATGGCAATGCAGTGGCCATCAGGGGGTGGTATGCCCAGTCTGTGTGTGTTGGGTGCCCTGTCAAGTGATTTGGTGGCACACTTTAGGTGTGTATGACAGTTTAGTAGTGGCAATGTCCCCTGTGACGAATTGGGGTACCATGTAGGATTGATTTATGCTTTGTGCCTAATGCTACCAGAATGGGCACTGGTTGGGCATGGACCTTAAAAAATATAGGGAATTGTGAAGAAAGTCAAAAGTTTTTCTGGAGTGTATTTGAGAAAGACATTTTGTCAACTGGCCACAAAATAATATTTATTGAGGTTATATAAAAACACATCTATCTATCTATCTATCTATCTATCTATCTATCTATCTATCTATCTATCTATCTATCTATCTATCTATCTATCTATCTATCTATCTATCTATCTATCTGTCTGTCTGTCTGTCTGTCTGTCTGTCTGCCTGCCTGCCTGCCTGCCTGCCTGCCTGCCTGCCTGCCTGCCTGCCTGTCTGTCTGTCTGTCGGTAACTGGAGGACTATAATGAATGTAGTATTCTGATCAAGTCTCTAGCTTGCTACCGTTCCATAATAACCAGCCTCCTTCATTCTCCCAAATGTCTAACACAAATACCTGTGGCCCATCCAGTTTCTTCCTAAAAGGCTATAACTTACCATCAATTAATTAATTCTTCTCCCTTATAGGTTGTGTAGTGCCAGTCCATCGCATGGCATACTCCCACTTGGCCCTCACTCAGTAACTATTTAGTTCATTCTCTGTATAGTTGAGCACACATTTTTGCACTCCTATTGCAGTCACGTTCTCTCCAACAAGACCTATGTCGTCCTGTGGTATAAAAGTGTGGACTCCTGTTCTTTAGTAACCAATTGCAGACACCTGTTTACTATTCTATACGCCAAAAGAGAATAATTTTAATTTTTGAATATCATTTTATTAAATAAATAGTGTGTCTATCTATCTATCTATCTATCTATCTATCTATCTATCTATCTATCTATCTATCTATCTATCTATCTATCTATCTATCTATCTATCTATCTATCTATCTATCTATCTATCTATGATATAGTGCCTTTCATATCCATGTTTCTATCTTTCTATCTATGATATAGTGCTGTTCGTATCTATCTATCTATCTATCTATCTATCTATCTATCTATCTATCTATCTATCTATCTATCTATCTATCTATCTATCTATCTAGTCTGCTCCACTTTATACTCTTTGTTACAAAGATCTTAATAGAATGCCCCAAATCCATCCAATACTCTTACCACACTGCCAAGGTTGACTGCTGCTGTATTTCCATACTTCCCTCTTTTATTTTCATTCTGTAACCCTAGGCAACTAGATAAAGTGCCAGAAGACCCAAGAGGAAAGGTTGCACATTTTTTCATGCAGTACAGATAATATGCCAAACATATAAGCAAGCGGAGTACAGATGTTGGCAAAATAATAATACAACCTGGTTCATGTTAAGCATCCAGATTCCAGATTAGAAGCAGCAAGATTACCAGGTATCTCTCTGTCTTTGCTCTGACATGGCCTTTGAGTCCCATCCTTATCGTCAAGTGAGTTGCCATGGACTTGCAGATTAATCAAGAAACTGCTGATGGTCAGCCGTGGCCTGTTTGGCCCCTCATAGGGCCTAGAAGCAGTCTCCTTTTAATGTGAGCTACGTGTGCTACTCTTTTAGCTCACAGGTTCCCAGCTGATCACTAGCAGTTTATCTCGGTGCAGATCTTTGAACTGAGACTCTTCATGTTGTGAATCCCAGGCAATTCAGGTACTCAAGATTTTCATTTTTCAGAATTTGTTTTGCTTTTATACTTAAGTGGATTGATTTCTTATAGAATATATTCAAAATCTTGTATTACATTATTTGTCAATTTTTCATAAGTTACTCAAGCTAATCGAGGGTCATAGGCGTCAACAGGTGCAATTCTAACCTGGATGAGATACACATTATAGAGTACACTCAAAAAGGTTTTCGATAAATGTATGCTCCTTTGCAAACTATAAAATACACTGTATATTTAAATATACAGTTAGGTCCATAAATATTTGGACAGAGACAACTTTTTTCTAATTTTGGTTCTGTACATTACCACAATGAATTTTAAATGAAACAACTCCGATGCAGTTGAAGTGCAGACTTTCAGCTTTAATTCAGTGGGGTGAACAAAACGATTGCATAAAAATGTGAGGCAACTAAAGCATTTTTTTTATCACAATCCTTTCATTTCAGGGGCTCAAAAGTAATTGGACAATTGACTCAAAGGCTATTTCATGGGCAGGTGTGGGCAAGTCCGTCGTTATGTCATTATCAATTAAGCAGATAAAAGGCCTGGAGTTGATTTGAGGTGTGGTGCTTGCATGTGGAAGATTTTGCTGTGAACAGACAACATGTGGTCAAAGGAGCTCTCCATGCAGGTGAAAGAAACCATCTTTAAGCTGTGAAAACAGAAAAAACCCATCCGAGAAATTGCTACAATATTACGAGTGGCAAAATCTACAGTTTGGTACATCCTGAGAAAGAAAGCAAGCACTGGTGAACTCAGCAACACAAAAAGAACTGGACGTCCACAGAAGACAACAGTGGTAGATGATCGCAGAATCATTTCCATGGTGAAGAGAAACCCTTTCACAACAGCCAACCAAGTGAACAACACTCTCCGGGGGGTAGGCGTATCGATATCCAAGTCTACCATAAAGAGAAGACTGCATGAAAGTAAATACAGAGGGTGCACTGCAAGGTGCAAGCCACTCATAAGCCTCAAGAATAGAAAGGCTAGATTGGACTTTGCTAAAGAACATCTAAAAAAGCCAGCACAGTTCTGGAAAAACATTCTTTGGACAGATGAAACCAAGATCAACCTCTACCAGAATGATGGCAAGAAAAAAGTATGGAGAAGGCTTGGAACAGCTCATTATCCAAAGCAAACCACATCATCTGTAAACACGGTACAGGCAGTGTGATGGCTTGGGCGTGCATGGCTGCCAGTGGCACTGGGACACTAGTGTTTATTGATGATGTGACACAGGACAGAAGCAGCCTAATGAATTCTGAGGTGTTCAGAGACATACTGTGTGCTCAAATCCAGCTAAATACAGTCAAACTGATTGGGCGGCGTTTCATGATACAGATGGACAATGACCCAAAACATACAGCCAAAGCAACCCAGGAGTTTATTAAAGCAAAGAAGTGGACAATTCTTGAATGGCCAAGTCAGTCACCTGATCTTAACCCAATTGAGCAGGCATTTCACTTGTCGAAGACTAAACTTCAGGCAGAAAGGCCCACAAACAAACAGCAACTGAAAGCCGCTGCAGTAAAGGCCTGGCAGAGCATTAAAAAGGAGGAAACCCAACATCTGGTGATGTCCAGGAGTTCAAGACTTCAGGCTGTCATTGCTAGCAAAGGGTTTTCAACCAAGTATTAGAAATGAACATTTTATTTCCAGTTATTTAATTTGTCCAATTACTTTTGAGCCCCTGAAATGAAGGGATTGTGTTAAAAAAATGCTTTAGTTGCCTCACATTTTTATGCAATCGTTTTGTTCACCCCACTGAATTAAAGCTGAAAGTCTGCACTTCAACTGCATCGGAGTTGTTTCATTTAAAATTCATTGTGGTAATGTACAGAACCAAAATTAGAAAAAAGTTGTCTCTGTCCAAATATTTATGGACCTAACTGTATGCTTGTACTTTCCTAAATATATGTTATGAAATGTTTTAAAATTTTTAAATTATGATTCAATTATTTTTAAATGTTTTAAAGAACAAAAAATGTACACTCAGATACTTAATAAGTTCTTCAAAGTTTTCAACAAACTTTGTTGGGAATTTCCATTAAAGAAGAAACTGCTAAAAAATAACATGTTAAATTAAGAAGCCACTTTAAAATAGAATTTGGTCGCATATAATTTTAGAAACATATGAATTTTCTGAAAAAAAAAAATAAATTTCTGAGCCTTAAAGTAAAGGAATAAATGGAAATGACAGTTCAGCTCAGCAATCGATGAAGGCAATGCAGGACTGAGCAAAAGAGAAGGGGAGGCCAGCTCAGCCATCTCCTCAGTTCATTGCTGAAAATGCTCTACTGTGTGATAGACAGGAGAAACTAATGCATTTTGGTCTTACTTGGTTTTAAATGGAGAAATAATAATAGTAATAATAATAGTAACCCCTTATCAGACCCACTTAATCAATCATTATTATTGGCTCATATAAACAACAGCCTTGTAACCTGAAGGAGTCAGTTTGCTGAAACGTAGCATTGACTTCATTGCCAGCCTATTTCCTTCGCTATGAGCACGGCACTCAGACTAAGACTCTGATTATATAAATGCACATTACAAATGAAGCTTATTTCGATGCACAGCGCCTCAGACTCCATTACTATTCCACATGACTGCCTTCTTCATTTACAGTAGATGTCAGTCAGAAATGATCAGCCCTACTGTTATTGATTGACAGATGTTTTGATTTTCACTGTCAAATAAAGTCAGGCATGCCATGTTTAACCAACACATTCAACCTGTGCGTGTGGACAACAGAGAAACTGTCACAGTGCCAGCATAATGTGTACAGGTCCAGACCACTTACTGCTAATTTTAAACATTTCTTGTTTCCATTAGAGCAGGGGTGTCCAACTCCAGTCCTGGAGGGCCTCAGTGGCCGCAGGTTTTCATTCCCACTCTTTACTTAATTAGTGACCTGTTTTGCTGCTAATTAACTTCTTTTGAATTCATTTTATTTGACTTGCTCTTGAAGACTCAGACCCCTCAATTGTTTCTTTTCCCGTAATTAGCAATCAAACAGTAATGAGATACAAAATGAGCCAAAATGTGACCATCAAACTGTGACCATCATACAATATCTGGAAATAAAGAAAAGTGAAGGTCTCAGGAATGCTGATCTGCTCTTAAAGAAGAGAAAATCCACAATTTCAGAAATGTCTGCTATTGCACAATGAGAGCAGCAACAAGCCATGGAGTTAAAGAACAAGTTTAATTAACGACAAGACTCAGCGCCTCATTAAGCAACTGGTTGGAGTGAAATTGGTTGGCGTTTGTGGCCCTGACTTAGTTGGTCTTCTGTTGGCTCACTCACTTCACAGTTCATTTCTGTTTGGGTGCCATTTAAAGAAAGAAATGAAGCAATTCAGAGGAACAATAAAGAAATTCAGGGGAACTAATCTTAAAAAACAAGTCAATTGCAATTAATTCAAAAGGAGCAAAAACAGATCACTAATTAAGAAAAGGGTTAGAATGAAAACCTGCAGCCACTGCGGCCCTCCAGGACTGGAGTTGGGCACCCCTGCTTTAGAGTCTGGGTGATTTGTTTCCTGGATGGACAATAACAGAAATCATAGAGCCGTGCCACCATGGGCAGAATCATGCAATGTTTCTCCCATGAGGCTAGAAGGCAGATGACACAACAGGAGATGTGGATTATTGTTATTGTCCTCTTAAATACGGGTGGGTAGTGCTGGCTCTGAGGCTAGGGATCTGCACTGACAATCAGAAGGTTGCCAGTTCAGATCCTGTAAATGCCAAACGTGACTCTACTTTGTTGGGCCCTTGAGCAAGGCCCTTAACCTGCAATTGCTCCGTCCTGGGTAGGACGTTAATCTGCATCCAGCCATGCATGAAGGCCCTCCAACCTGCAGGGAAAAACCTGGGGGTTGGTGGCAGAATTGGCACTCCAGCCACCATAAAAAACCTCACAGTGTCCCACTCCATCTGAACTAGTGTGGTGCTGAGGTGTCACCCGCCACATGGCTGCACTCGGGTCCTAATCTGGGATCTTGACTTGGTGGGTGTGGCAATGCGCTGTATCAGTGCCTACTCCTTACCTCTCCCTCTCTTAAATACACAGTTTTGGAGTGTCACTGCATATCATACTGTGTGTATAATTTGTATGTAAAAATTAAATTTGACTTGACTTGAGTAACTGACCACCAATTCAGAAAGAGAGCAAACCCAAGGAGAGGGCCATTATGAGGTTGCAAGTGAAAACACACAGCCATTAGTTGGGGAACTAAGTGCCAGGCTGCCCATTCAATGTCAAGCTCAGGACAGCACTGACAGGGGTCCACTTCCTTCCCACTTAAGTGATACAGGGGGTACATGGTTCCCAACATAGAGGAGGGGAATATGTGTTGCTACTTTTAAGAAACCGAATCAGCAACAGAGCAGTAGTTGCAAAGCCCTTTATAGGCAGTAAATGTTTTGGAGTAGAGCAGGTACAACCCCTGTGTAGGGGGGTCTAGAGTTATTGCAGGGCTTTTATTTTGCCTTTTTGTGAGAACTTTATATTCTGTCTTATTGGTCCCTCCCTGGCTGCTTTATCTGTCAGTAAGGTCACCATCTTTTTGATTCACCTACTTCCCTTGAGTGCCAAGAGTCTCCCATCCCAAGGTGTAGAGCAGAGATGTTCATGTTTAGGGTTTGCTCATTACTCATTCTGGTAAAACAAAAGTAGGCCTAAATATTTTCTTTCATTTCATGGTAGATGTTTTGAACCAGCGTAACTTAGTACTGAACGTACTGCATAGCAGTCATTGCTTAGAAACACAGACAGGTTTGTTTAAAGAAAAGCGTGCATGGCGGTTTGACTTGGGCCGCATGCACACTACTCCATTTCCATTTCAAGGCACAGACATTGATGCAGTTGGGAATTAGGGCAAGAGATTGGTTTCTTACGGAAAAACCTTCTTTTAGCTCAGACATTTTGCTGTTCCATGTGAACACATCTGTGTTTTTAATGAACAACTTGGTTTTAGTAACACAGACTGCACTAGGGAAGGTGTTGGAATTCAGGTAATAGTAGTAGTCATTGTTCCTATTAAGGTTAACTGAAAATGAAACCAACCAGTGTAGACCACCGGGGCACGTACAGTCCGCCATAACCCGACACAGACAGGCAGAGACACAAGTGCTTTCTCTCTCTTTCTTCCACCTCCACTCCTCCCTCAAGCTTCATCCGCTTCCTCCCGACCCTGGCCTCGGAGTAGTGGCCACTGGCTCCTTTTATACGCCACCCGGAAGTGCTCCAGGTGCTCATTGGCCTACTTCCGGGTATGGTGGGAGTGCTGCAAACAAGGGCTCAGCAGTTCTCCAGGTGTCTCCTGGTGGTGGCCATGGGCCCCAGCAGGCAGGGGTGGACTGGGCATTAGGGAATTTGGGCAGTGCCCATTGGGCCGTGGGACAAATTACAGAAGGAAACCCAATCCAAATCCATTAAGTAGTTCTCTCGTGAAAAGTGGGCAGACAGACAGACAGACAGGCAGGCGATAGATTTTTTTATATATATATATATATATATGGAGATATTCCTTTTGGGCAATTAGGACTGATAGATAGATAGATAGATAGATAGATAGATAGATAGATAGATAGATAGATAGATAGATAGATAGATAGATAGATAGATAGATAGATAGATAGATAGATAGATAGATAGATAGATAGATAGATAGATAGATACTTTATTAATCCCAAAGGGAAATTCACATTTCACAACAAACTGCATTCTCTGTAGGTTCTGACATTTTTCACCAGCGCAGCCAGTTCGTCGATCTTATTTGAGATTGAGTTCACATTCCCCAGAATCACAGAAGGCACCGAAGGCTTAAAACGCCACTTTCTCACAAGCCGCTTCATTTTTAGCTTAGTGCCCACTCTGCTGCCACAATATCGCCTTCTTACCTCGTCGGGTAAATAGGGAACCACACCGGCACTGGCATTTGTTCTCAGCGCTCGAAGTTCAGTACTTGAATAGGCGAGTCTCGGCGTGTAAAAATCCATGCCCATGTTGTAAAAGTAAGTGTGTCCAGTGAACAAATCCACATAAAATAAAGTGATAGGAGTGATCAATAAATAAAAATAGAAAAATAAAAGTAGAAAAGTACACATACACATACAGTCATACACGGAGCTGCTGAAAAGGCTGCCACTCTCTGCAGCGCCGGATGTAGATGGATTGGTGGATGTAGATGACACTGGCTGTTGTCACAAGAATGGACAGGAGATATAAAAAGGTTTGGGGCAGCCACCCATGTATTATGCCCCGTCTGCTAAAGGGTTGAATATCGTTGAGTTGTGTTTGGGTTAAAGTCCTAAACAGAACTGAAGACATGTGGCAAAGATGGCAGTTTTAAAGGTCTGGACCAGAAGTGATGTCATTGGGACAGGAAGTGACACCGTCATGTGCGTCAGGACTGAAGTGACGTCATCACGGGAGCTGGAACCTGAAGTGACGTCATCACCCTATGGGATTTCCTGTGAATGGTCTGCAGAGGATTGAGAGAACAAGTCAGTGCACCTCGCCACCCCCTGGTCAGGCATGGAATAGTCACTATTCGGACCCTTTAGCTGCCTCCCATGCACACATGTGTGTGACACTGTAATAATGAACACCTACTTGTGATACAGAGATCTTTATATTATATTAAAAATAGGTCATCCATTGAACTGGGATTGTCCATCATGAGGCCAGTTAAACATGAAAGAGTGGAAGGTTACAAATGTGATTTATTATCTCATGACTGGTTATGCCTCCAACTGTGATTTATGTAGAAATTGTTACTTTAGTTCCTATATAGTTTATTTTCAGGTTTACAGTTATATATACAAATTGGGACAGGGGAAAATGTATAATTCAACATAAAGACATCGCTTTTTTTATATCAATTAAAAGACCTGCAAAGTTAGCAACATCATTTTTCAACAAAAGACATGATAAATTCCCTTACTGCCATCGCTAATCCTTTAATAATAATAATAATTCATTACATTTATATAGCGCTTTTCTCAGTACTCAAAGCGCTATTCACACATTTGGTAAGTTAACCTTGAAGTTTTTAATGGCTTGTTGTTTTGGTGTTTAGCTTTAATGGAGATGCAGCAAGTAACTCTCACAAAAGAACGTGAACTTCCACTAAACCAGCCAGAGAAAGAAGGAGTGCTTTGAATGTAATTAGCAGGGAACGCGTGATGTAAAGAATGGTGAGAAGTTCAATTCAGAATGTGAAGGACCTCTCATGGAGTCCCAAGTAATTATATTTAAATCTTCTCGATAGTTCAATATTTCTTGAGCAAACAAAAGAATCAAGAAAGCGAACGTCTTAGCACACGTTAAGAATCCACGTCTGCACTACCCTGTTACCAGCGTCCCTCAGAAATGATCTTTTTATTAAAATTGAAAAGTGTACCAGGGCTTTATAATGAACTTATATATCATAAGTGACAGGCTTCCCCTGGGTGGTACAGTTCACCTGTGTAAAGTAGGCCAGTTGCTGCATACTATATGCTGCAAATTTCCATTTTGACTTTTTGGAATATGTGTATTGGGACATGCACATGCATACACACATGAGGCAGAAATGAGGTGCAGCTCTCACATATTGAAAATGGCCCCGAAATAATGAAAACTACTGCTGGCTGTGCTCAGATATACCGTGCCATTTCTCCAGTTCACCAACTTAACTCTCGTTCCTTTATCTCTTCTTCATCAACTGTCCTCTTCTGTGTTCTCTCTTAGGGAGAGCTGTTCTTCAGATCACAGAAAACCAGAAACCACACCACATGAAACAACCTTTAAGAGCCCCATTGAACGTTTCTAAGTCATGTCATCTTCAAATCCATTTCATTCAGACCAGGGTTGCATGGGGGAAGTATGGGGGGCACTGGAGCCTGTCCCAGTTACCATACAAACAAACAGGAGTGAACACACACACCAAACACACACACTCAGACACCAAACACACACACTAGGGCCGATTTAGCGTTGCCAGTTTCGCTAATCTGCATGTCTTTGGACAGTGGGGGGGGGGGGGGGGGGACTGGAGCACCTGGAGGAAACCCACACAGACATAAGGAGAACATGCAAACACTGCTCAGGGAGGACCAGGACTCGAATCCAGGTCTCCTAAGTGAGGCAGACATTCAATCATCCATTCTTCCATTCTTTTTTAACTTGCTCATCCTATTTACATTGTCTGGGATTGCCAGTCATCAGTAGGTCTTTAATTTATAAAGCACCATAAGCGCACATACTGCACATTCACCAGCCACTTAAAAAAATTACACTTTTATCTGCATGTGTGTTAAATTATGGTTAAAGGACAAGTTTAGCATTTTAAAACTCAGTTATGTTTTCATACTCTCATATGCACCACACAATTTTATTGTTAAGTGAAGCTGTATTTATAATTAAAACAATTAAGAAAAGGTACGCATGGTGTAACATTCAGGTGCATTTAAACACTTGGTTAGCTCGTTTGAAAGTTGGAGCATTTTTACATTTTCTAGTCGCTTCATCAAAGAGTTTGTTAGCACAAATTTTTGTATTGTTGAATCATACAACTATACTTCCTTAGAAGGCTGGCATCCTTCAACATCTGCAATAAGATGCTGCAGATGTTCTATCAGACGGTTGTGGTGAGTGCCCTCTTCTATGCAGTGGTGTGCTGGGAAGGCAGCATAAAGAAGAAGGACGCCTCACGCCTGGACAAACTGGTGAGGAAGGCAGGCTGTATTGTAGGCACAGAGCTGGACAGCTTGACATCTGTGGCAGAGCGACGGGTGCTGAGCAGACTCCTGTCAATCATGGAGAATCCACTACATCCACTAAACAGGATCATCTCCAGACAGAGGAGCAGCTTCAGCGACAGACTGCTGTCACCGTCCTGCTCCACTGACAGACTGAGAAGATCGTTCCTCCGCCACACTACACGACTCTTCAATTCCACCCGGGGGGGTAAACGTTAACATTATACAAAGTTATTGTCTGTTTTTACCTGCATTGTTATCACTCTTTAATTTAATATTGTTTTTTATCAGTATGCTGCTGCTGGAGTATGTGAATTTCTCCCTTGGGATTAATAAAGTATCTATCTATCTATCTATCTATCTATCTATCTATCTATCTATCTATCTATCTATCTATCTATCTATCTATCTATCTATCTATTCAAAAACAAAAGGGACAATGGGATGTACTTACAGTACATGTACTAGCAGTGTACATCATAATGTGTTATTTAATGCCATTTTATAATATCATGTGGCTGAACTTGCTTTCATAGACAGCAGATTCCAACTCAAGTGATGTAAAGCTTCATGTGTGGAGAGTCTGAGGCTAACTGCAGTTCAGATTTCTTAAACATAAAACTTTTCAGAGAAATCCCCAATGGAGGTTTAAAAATCTGTGATAAAAAACAACAACATTTATTTCTAGACCACTTTTTCATACAAATGATGTAGCTCAAAGTGCTTTACAAGATGAAAAAAGAAAAATATAAAAATAAGATTAAATGGAGAATATCATTATTAGCTTATTGAATAAATAAATATACCTTTAATGTTCTACATTTCTTACATGGTGACACGTGGCCAACAAACCCTGCCCATATCTGGCCTGGCCCCGCCCCATCCGGTGTCCTGCAGCGTGGTGTATTTGCTTCAGTGCTCTTGATTGCAGGCTGATGCACTGAAGCCAAGTGAATGCACTGTGGGAAGGAAAAGTCCAGTAGCTGTTTAGCACAAAAGTCTGTAAATGTGCTAAACAGAAAGAGTGAAGAGTCTACAGCAGAGTCTCCGATTCAAGCATAGCACAAATGCAACTTCAGCAGAACCAGGGTTGGCTCCTCTCAACGTTACCTACCAGCAGCCACATTCTGACAGATGAAGAGCTGTAGAATTTTATTCAAAATGGTGGAGTCTGAAAGATACATTATATTGTCACAAAATGATATGGACTATAGTATACACATTTTTGATATGTGAGCAGTATAAAGATTAAAAATATAAAAGTGGAAGTATTGCATACATTTTGAAGGATAATTTAACTACTATACTAGTCAGTTTCTTCACAATCATGGCATAATATTGTGTTCTAAAGTGCAGTGTTTTTTAAAAAAGAACTTGTCTGTTCTTACAGCTTACAATGGAGCTGAAGGCTACCAGGGTCCTTAGTTGAATAAAACAGCCTTAAAACTTGCCAAATACGTCCATTTTTCAAGGCAAATTGTTATTAGATATTAGTCCGCATCTTGAGATTGCACAGATATTGTAAGATGGTATATCCACGCTGCTTTAGAAACAAGTAAAATACAGTACACAAACTATTTGTGAGATTCAGAAATAGAGCCGAAATAAATCTATCCCTGTCAAACAAAGACTATGACCTTGTTTAAAAGATACATATACTGTAGTTATATTACCCTGCAGACGCACTTCAGCTTTTGAAAAAGTTTTACTTATCACTTCAGCAAACACATAAAACAATATTCAACAGTTAAATTAAGTAGAAGACCCCAAGAAGAAAATGAAACTTTGGATACAGAGTTGGAAACAACTTCTTTGATAACTTCAAAATTTAATTCACCAAATGCATGAGGCAGAAAAGAGAAGTGAAGATTTCAATTTTAACTACCTAGAAATTAATGTGGTCAAACATTTACAAAATGTCATTAATTAAATCTGAAAGCTTTTTTCCTATACGTCAGGACTCAGGAGAAGGTTCTTTGTGGATTCTGGATCCATTTATTCTTAATGAACAAGTAGAGAATGGTCTGTCTATGAATGAAGAAGACTTTCTGGCTCATTTTTTTCCTCAGACATTATGTTTAAAAATACAAGAAGACCAGTTTAATTCATCCATCCATCCATCCATTGTCTCCCGCTTATCCGAGGTCGGGTCGCGGGGGCAGCAGCTTGAGCAGAGATGCCCAGACTTCCCTCTCCCCGGCCACTTCTTCTAGCTCTTCCGGGAGAATCCCAAGGCGTTCCCAGGCCAGTCGAGAGACATAGTCCCTCTAGTGTGTCCTGGGTCTTCCCCGGGGCCTCCCCCCTTATTGGACGTGCCTGGAACACCTCACCAGGGAGGCGTCCAGGAGGCATCCTGATCAGATGCCCGAGCCACCTCATCTGACTCCTCTCGATGCGGAGGAGCAGCGGCTCTACTCTGAGCCCCTCCCGGATGACTGAGCTTCTCACCCTATCTTTAAGGGAAAGCCCAGACACCCTGCGGAGGAAACTCATTTCAGCCGCTTGTATTCGCGATCTCGTTCTTTCGGTCACTACCCATAGCTCATGACCATAGGTGAGGGTAGGAACATAGATCGACTGGTAAATTGAGAGCTTCGCCTTGCGGCTCAGCTCCTTTTTCACCACGACAGACCGATGCAACGCCCGCATTACTGCGGATGCCGCACCGATCCGCCTGTCGATCTCACGCTCCATTCTTCCCTCACTCGTGAACAAGACCCCGAGATACTTGAACTCCTCCACTTGGGGCAGGATCTCGCTACCAACCCTGAGAGGGCACTCCACCCTTTTCCGGTTGAGGACCATGGTCTCGGATTTGGAGGTGCTGATTCTCATCCCAGCCGCTTCACACTCGGCTGCGAACCGATCCAGAGAGAGCTGAAGATCACGGCCTGATGAAGCAAACAGGACAACATCATCTGCAAAAAGCAGTGACCCAATCCTGAGCCCAACAAACCGGACCCCCTCAACACCCTGGCTGCGCCTAGAAATTCTGTCCATAAAAGTTATGAACAGAATCGGTGACAAAGGGCAGCCCTGGCGGAGTCCAACTCTCACTGGAAACGGGTTCGACTTACTGCCGGCAATGCGGACCAAGCTCTGGCACTGATCGTACAGGGACTGAACAGCCCTTATCAGGGGGGCCGGTACCCCATACTCTCGGAGTACCCCCCACAGGATTTCCCGAGGGACACTGTCGAATGCCTTTTCTAAGTCCACAAAACACATGTAGACTGGTTGGGCAAACTCCCATGCACCCTCCAGGACCCTGCTAACGGTATAGAGCTGGTCCACTGTTCCGCGACCAGGACGAAAACCACACTGTTCCTCCTGAATCCGAGGCTCGACTATCCGACGGACCCTCCTCTCCAGGACCCCTGAATAGACTTTTCCAGGGAGGCTGAGGAGTGTGATCCCTCTGTAGTTGGAACACACCCTCCGATCCCCCTTCTTAAAGAGGGGGACCACCACCCCGGTCTGCCAATCCAGAGGCACTGTCCCTGATGTCCATGCGATGTTGCAGAGGCGTGTCAGCCAAGACAGTCCTACAACATCCAGAGCCTTGAGGAACTCCGGGCGTATCTCATCCACCCCCGGGGCCCTGCCACCAAGGAGTTTTTTGACCACCTCGGTGACCTCAGTCCCAGAGATGGGGGAGCCCACCTCTGAGTCCCCAGGCTCTGCTTCCTTATTGGAAGGCATGTTAATGGGATTGAGGAGGTCTTCGAAGTATTCCCCCCACCGACCCACAACGTCCCGAGTCGAGGTCAGCAGCGCACCATCCCCACCATATACAGTGTTGACACTGCACTGCTTCCCCTTCCTGAGACGCCGGATGGTGGACCAGAATCTCCTCGAAGTCGTCCGAAAGTCATTCTCCATGGCCTCCCCAAACTCCTCCCACGCCCGAGTTTTTGCCTCAGCAACCACCAAAGCCGCATTCCGCTTGGCCTGCCGGTACCTATCAGCTGCCTCCGGGGTCCCACAGGACAAAAGGGTCCTGTAGGACTCCTTCTTCAGCTTGACGGCATCCTTCACCGCCGGTGTCCACCAGCGGGTTCGGGGATTGCCGCCACGACAGGCCACAGCTCCGGTCAGCTGCCTCAACAATAGAGGCACGGAACATGGCCCATTCGGACTCAATGTCCCCCACCTCCCTCGGGATGTGGTCGAAGTTCTGCCGGTGGTGGGAGTTGAAGCTACTTCTGACAGGGGGCTCTGCCAGACGTTCCCAGCAGACCCTCACAACACGTTTGGGCCTACCACGCCTGACTGGCATCCTCCCCCACCATCGAAGCCAACTCACCACCAGGTGGTGATCAGTTGACAGCTCCGCCCCTCTCTTCACCCGAGTGTCCAAGACATGTGGCCGCAAGTCCGACGACACGACCACAAAGTCGATCATCGAACTGAGGCCTAGGGCGTCCTGGTGCCAAGTGCACATATGAACACCCCTATGGGTACTCCGAACTGCTGTTCGGTGCATACGCACAAACAACAGTTAGGACCCGTCCCCCCACCCGAAGGCGAAGGGAGGCTACCCTCTCGTCCACCGGGGTAAACCCCAATGTACAGGCTCCAAGTTGGGGGGCAATAAGTATACCCACACCTGCTCGGCGCCTCTCACCGGGGGCAACTCCAGAGTGGTAGAGAGTCCAGCCCCTCTCAAGGAGATTGGTTCCAGAGTCCAAGATGTGCGTCGAGGTGAGCCCGACTATATCTAGCCGGAACCTCTCAACTTCGCGCACTAGCTCAGGCTCCTTCCCCTTCAGAGAGGTGACATTCCACGTCCCAAGAGCCAGTTTCTGTAGCCGAGGATCGGACCGCCAAGGTCCCCGCCTTCGGCCACCACCCAACTCACACTGCACCCGACCTCCTTGGCCCCTCCCATAGGTGGTGAGCCCATGGGAAGGGGGACCCACGTTGCCTCTTCGGGCTGTGCCCGGCCGAGCCCCATGGGTGCAGGCCCGGCCACCAGGCGCTCGCCATCGAGCCCCACCTCCAGGCCTGGCTCCAGAGTGGGGCCCCGGTGACCCGCGTCCGGGCAAGGGAAAACGCCGTCCAAAATGGTTTTTCTTCATAGGAGGTTTGTTTAACCGCTCTTTGTCTCATCCCTCACCTAGGACCAGTTTGCCTTGGGTGGCCCTACCAGGGGCATAAAGTCCCGGACAACAGAGCTCCTAGGATCATTGGGACACGCAAACCCCTCCACCACGATAAGGTGACGGTTAAAGGAGGGGCCAGTTTAATTCATTAAACGAATAAGCAGTTAGGATCCTACTCCAGTTCACTTCTATATGTTAATGTGAATGTTGATTTTCAGCTGTTACTGAAATAAAAACAAAGTATCAAAATAGGCTAAGTCCAGCATGACATCGACATTAAGGCCATCTTTAATGTACCTTACACCAGATATTGATGATCTGTGTCGTACATCCTTTACACATCCTTCTCATTTACAATTTATCATGCCAGAAACATGAAACAGTTTTTATTATTATATCTTTTTCCACAAATAAATACTGTACATTTGTATATTAATATTAATTAACTGACCATTTTGTCATTTTGTTTTTTGTTTTTCTTTTCATTTTCCATAGGGGTACCACAGATTGAATTTTTTTTACATAGGGATCTGCAGTTCCAAAAAGTTTAAGAAAGACTGGCCATTAGGGAATTTGGGCAGTGCCCATTGGGCCGTGGGACAAATTATAGAAGGAAACCCAATCTAAATCCATTAAGTAGTTCTCTCGTGAAAAGTGGGCAGACAGACAGACAGACAGGCAGGCGATAGATTTTTTATATATATATATATATGGAGATATTCCTTTTGGGCAATTAGATAGATAGATAGATAGATAGATAGATAGATAGATAGATAGATAGATAGATAGATAGATAGCCAGTGTGGCTGTTTCTGTCTGCTATAGTACTTTATTTTTTTACTCCTTTGTGGTGCACTTACCACTGGCATCCATTTGCCATGTCTTCATAATTGATTTAATTAAGGCATAATGTATTAATCATTAGGAAGCACAGTGGCCACCATGGCTGTCTAGAAGCTCCAAAGATCTGGCCTAAGTACCCAGCCCATTCAATGGCATTGGGGAGCTTATTAACCACATGGATTTTCTGCAGCTATCCTGGTCTTCTGTCACACCTCAGTGACTCAAACGTCAGGATGTTTGGTGACTCTGTTTACCCCAGCATATGTGAGTAGGGGTGAACGGTAAGGTGTTCCCTTTGATAAATAAGCATCCCATGCTTGTACCTGATGCTGCCAGGAATACCCCTGTATGCCTCCATATTTCTGTAATGGACTAAATGGCTTCAGAAAATGGATGGATGGTGTTTATCCACGTGATCACCACGCTGTTTAAGAATTCTGTTTCTAATGACGGTCACACATGCTGACTTTCTTGAGGAGATCATTCTCAACACTTTTAATTACAAAGTGACTATTTCTGTTCTGAACAAGCAAGGATCTAATGATGTCATGGAGTCACAAGCTCTGCCTGATTACTGCTGACTCTTATAAACTTATTAACATCCTGTCAGGATTTTTAAAAGCTCCAGATTAAATGCTCTGTTACATCATTCAGTTTTAACAAAGCTTGCATGGCCGTTTCATTAAGAGGAAGTGTCACTCACATGCAGATATCCTTAAATTACTTGCAGGCCTTCTCTGATTTTTCATTAATGTTACAGAAATATCACATTTTGTACAGACTTTTGGAAAAATAGTAGAGATGGTAAAAATGAATAAATATAAACCATTTGCTTTGCTTTGATAATGAACATAAATATTTAGGAAGTAGCATTTATTTAATTAATCTATTTAATTAATAATTTATTTAATTTATGCTTGTTCTGTACTTCTTTCATTGAAATATGGTTATAAAAAATAATAAAATTATAAAGAAAAATCTGATGTGACCAAAACGTGACTACTCTATATTTACAACATGAGTACAGTATATGGTGTGAATTTAACAAAATACTGTGTTTGCTAATACAGTACCACTAAGGTTTTTACTTTGTAATACTTTAGTATGCTTTAAAAGCAAATCTACTTAAAAATTCATTTTTTATGTAACTAAAAATATGTAATATATTTGGACTAAATTAAAACTTTTAAAAAGTCTGAATTAGCTGTCCTAATTCAGAGTGTTCATAGGACATAAAATGATTTACATCATGAGGTCGAAGCACATGATAAACAAGAATAGTTATGGGAAATATTAAATTGGGGCTTCAGTTTAAATGTTTCAATATTCTCAGTTGTCATTGTCCTTTTTCACCCTCTGACTGAGGTCCATAGGGGGCTTGATACCTAGTAAAAGATTAAAAATGACATGATATTCATAATCACTGACCATGAAATAGACTAAAATGTGCTTATGTTTGAAATTTGTCATGTTTAACTTTCTGGAAGTGACTCTTAGAGGGCTAGGACCACTGGTAAAGAATCAAATGTCAAAAATTTTAATATATTCATGATCAGCAACCTCGAAATAGCATAAAACAGCACTAAACATGCCTATACCGTATTACTGAGTCCCATTCTTTCAAAGTTTTGTGAAAAAGAGTAACTTTGACCCCTCATGTCCCATAAGGGGGTGAACCCCAGGAGTCTGTTGATGTGGCATTCACAATTTCAAGTCCTGTCACTGAAGAACCCTATTGCTTTACTCTTTATCATAAAGGGGCAATTTCCTGCACTAATTATGGTCCTAAAATGGCCTACAAATGAGGGGTTTTTTTCGAGGCTACAGGGCCAAAATTTGTGGTAAACACCATAAAGCTTGACATCTTGCAGAACTAAGCAACAAGACAAGTCAAATACATATAAAGTATATGTAGCAGTCTTGCATCTCACGCTTACATAGTTACATTTATATTTACTAGGGGACTCTGCCCCCTGTTCGCTTCGCTCGCCCACCCCCAGGCGGGCACTATGTGCTAGGGACTTCGCAGCTCTGCTGCTCACGTAATGGGAAACGGATTGTTATATATGCATAATAGAACTATTTTACATTACAGCGAGTAATTAAATATAGTAAAAAATAGTAAAACGTAATAAATTCAAAGAAAATTATGTTTCATGTTGCGTTAGAATTTTTCGTTGCATTATACGTTTTCATTCAGTTTGGTTTTGAAATTAACATGCAAATACCTTTTAAACTTTTGCTGTAAAACTTCAGTAAAAACAATATTTGGAATTAACTTTTCGTCAATATCGCATTGCATTTTGATTTCATGTTCGGACTTACATTGTGACAATGCAACGTATAACTACCCGTGAGTGAATATCGTTTCTTTCTCTCTAGTAAATAAACTGACTTTATTGAATGTTTGTCCCTGTGATTTGTTCATTGTCATAGCAAAAGCTATTCTAACAGGAAACCGTAAACGTTTTAATACAAATGGCATATCAATAGTCTTGTCTCGTCTCAAGATTTTCTATTATAATAGAGAGACTTACTTAGCCGAAGCTTTTATCCAAAGCGACTTACAAAAGAGGTCAACATAATTGAGTAATATCAGTCTGGGGGCTGTTTGGGAAAAAAGTGTCACAGGACAAGATTACAAAATTGGTTTCCACAAGTGAAATTTTCAAAACAAACTATAAGCTTGTTACAAGTCCCAGATTTACATTTGTTTGCCGGCGTTTTGTTTTTACTGGTTTGCACAGCGGCCTTATGTTCCATGTAGCTGATTGTGCAAGTCAGTTTCACAGCAGCAATCGATAAAGTATATCTGTTTATCTGTCTGCCTATGGTGCTTTATATTACAGGGTTAAAAGGAGTGTGTAGCATCAGGGACAAGGCAAAAACTTAAATGTAACTTTCTTAAGTGGCCAAATGTTGAGCACCCTCGAGGATTCCTTCACACCACACCAGAAAGAAACCAACCCAGACACGCAGAAAGTGGCAAATTCCACATACTTGGTAACCAGGCCAGGGATTAAAGCCACTCACATAATATACTGTGGATGTATTTAAATATATCAGTGTCGATCTAAGTGATTTTTAATTGACCTGTTTCCCTGTTAAGGCAATTTCATGTGACATTAGATGAGTTTTCCAGCGATTTTCAGGTATAGCCTTTGTGTACATAATCTTAGCAAGTCGGAGGTAGTTGCTGGTCTCCTGCAGTGGTCACCTAACGCAACATACTTGGTGGTTTGCTCTAACAAAATCAAACAGAGTTTCATTTTGTCTTTATTTGTAGCAATGGGCGTTATGTGGGTACAAGAGCTGACAAGCAATGAATGCTCATCTGGACGTACAATGCAATTAATGCAGCAATGAAAAATAAGGAACGTGGGTGTTTTGGATCTCACAATCAGAACAGAGACTCGTCTGTCTGATGTCTCGTGTTTCACACACACACCACCACAGAATTGAAAAAAAGGCTGAGATTGTGGCTGAAGTTGCGTAATGTGACATCAGCTTTATCTTTTATCTCACACCATTGTTTTCTGTATGTTCCCATGTCCCGTACCTTTTTTTAATGATGAAGAAGATCTTTAGAGCCATGGTCATGTAACAAAATGAAAAAAGGATTGCCAATATTTTCTGTCATTCCGTACTTGTGACATAACTGGGAAAAATGATAGTAAGAACTTAACAATTTGTTGTTGTTGTTGTGTTACAGGCTGTACCGCTGTCATGCTGGACCTTGATTCGAGATTCAGTTTACTACACCCTGTCTGTGGTGGCTCTCATTGTGGTAGGTGTATCTGTTATATGACTATTGTATTAAGCATCATATTTCAATTTCTGTATTGTGTTATAGGGAGGTCATTTTCTCCCTCCTTCCTTCTTTCTATCTACCAAATAGCACAGGACCATAAACATTTGCACCAGCAGATGTAGGGAACAGTTTTTCTTCTCATCAAAAGCCACTCATAGTAATAACTGCATTTAGTGTGTCTTATGTATTTTGTCTATATTGTATTTAGTGTTTGGTTTTGTACTTACTGTCTGTTGTTGATATTGTGTGTACAAGCGCCTTGAGTAGAGGGAAAAGTACTATATAAATGTAAAGAATTATTATTATTAAGTAAGTACATAATTTTTCCATGTATACTTTATCATAAATTTGAACAAGAACTTGAACTATGGCCATCAGTGGTCAGGCCAGCAAAGGAATATAAATAGTTGTTATAATTATTTTTTATTTATTTGTCATTGTGTTGTACCACTAAACCAGAAACCAATGCAGGATTTTTGGAGCTTTCACATTCTGTTCGTGTTCACATAAATTTTCTTTCTCTGGTTGCTCCAGATTTTCTCTAGCCAGTAAAAATTTTGAATGCTAGACTGACTAGAGATTGTAAACTCCTTAGCGTTATGTTTATTCCCAGAAAAACTAACCAAATATACTGAATTTTGTTTCAACAAGAAAAAATGTTATTACATGTAGCAGAAACATAAATACAGTTGGGCTGGTGTCCACTGCTGTACTGAGAGATTTAGTACACGTTCTTTATTTTATATGTTTTGAAACAGTCACCAACGCAAAGCCCGACAATGTAATTGGAAAACAGAGGCATGTTTAATTGTGCACTTTTCTTAAAATATTTTTTCTGGTGCTTGCACATGGGAGAGTAGAACGCCAGTGCCTGATCTGTGTTATCGATGGGCCCATTTTGTTACGTATTGTAGGCCACCACAACACAAGTCTTAGTGACTTCCACATTTCCCCTGCCACAAACATTCACAGCCACAGTGTTGTGAACAATGCTTAGGGAGTTAACGTCTTTCTTGTTCTTCTCCCTAATCAGTTTTTTTGCCTTTATTGCCACAAAACTACTTGCACCTGAATTAATTTTTTCGAGACCGAATTAACTGGACATATCATGGCGGTTCGATCATACAGTGCCATCTGCTTCAGATTCGGTATTCGTGTCCATGTCTGATGAGTAATTCACATTGTCGTTTGATTCAACTATTTCACTTTCAGTTTGTTCTAAAACTGGCTTTACTTTTTCTCATTTACGCACCATTGTATGCTTTGTTTGAAGGCCCCGCCCCACTCATAAATACTAGAGTGGCAAAACACATAGAAATATTCATGATTTTTTTTGCATCATTATGTTATTTTATCCACCAGATGGCAGCAGAATACCGTCTTGTAAGAGATTTAGGCTTAACATGTTACATTGGATCATAACAGCTTAACGGAGAGACACTCAGGCTTAACTATTTTTACACAAAATTCTGAGCTCAAGAGATGCAAGGGGTTAACACCAAGGAGGTTAAAGGAATACTTCAAATAAAAATTACATTTTTTTAATACATTACCTTTCTCATTTGGTTTGAAGTAATGGCCAAGAAATATTTTTAATCTAATGTTTTTTATGGAGAACAACAAAAGCAAAGCTTCTGGTTGAATAGGTGTCTATGGTGGACAACAGAAAACAATATAAAAACATCTATTAAAAAAATCTTATTTCAATTGTGTAACATAATCCACATATCAAGTCAACCAGTCATCTGGGGGGGTAAATGTTAACATTATTCAAAGGTATTGTCTGTTTTTACCTACATTTTTATTACTCTTTAATTTAATATTGTTTTTCTTTTGTATCAGTATGCTGCTGCTGGAGTATGCGAATTTCCCCTTGGGATTAATAAAGTATCTATCTATCTATCTATCTATCTATCTATCTATCTATCTATCTATCTATCTATCTATCTATCTATCTATCTATCTATCTATCTATCTATCTATCTATCTATCTATCTGTTCACAGCATGCAATATGGATGCATTTTTGCTATAATATTGTAATGCCCTGAAAAGACAGAATGAATGGAAGAATGGAATTAGCCAATTTATGATGATGAGTGGCCCTAAGAGGATCTCTGGTTTTTCCACCATGCAGAACAGGTCTTCTGTGGCTCTTGCACTCCCAGATGCTTTGTCACTTTGTTCACTCTACACACCCCCTGGTAGCCTCACTTCATTCACCTGGAGTCAGCGACAAACTGTATGCCAAACTACCCCTGGTTCCATAAGCCGACCCAAGGCCAGGGTCCACATCCAAGGCTTGCCAGTGGCCATGTTTTCAGTCCAATGGGCTTTAGCAGACTGGGAGGCATATACAAAGTGCTCTCTAAGTGCTGTGTCTGCGCACCCACCACACGCTGATCTCTAGGTATTTCCACTCCTGACCCACAAGGCAATCCACAGCCACCTAAGGAAGTTGTCCATCTCTGATTCAGACCCAGGCACAGTACCATATTCTTATATAAAAGCTTCCAGAAAAGTTGTGCACAAATAAGAAAAAATATTTACACAAGGTCGGGCTTTTGAATTGAAGACAGGACTATTGACCAGAGAATAAGCAGATCTTTAAGTCAAAAACTCAATCCCAAGTGAATGTGTTTCCTGTTTGTGCACTACTTTGATTGGTCAAAATATGAAGGCCAAGGCCTAACAAAAGTTAGCCCCCAACAAAAAGATTGCTTTTAGAAAACAAATGCAGAAAGTACACAGCAATGTTTGAATAGCAAACATGCCACTCTTACATACACTAACATGATAACATCACACGTGTTGATGACAACCAACTCACATGATGGCAATGATGCCAGTTCTATAAACAATATGTCTGCTGCCACGGTAGCCAGAAGATGATGGTGCTCATGAGGCAAATACCAGCACAAAAAGGTGTCATCAATTAAACAGTAAGATTAAATCAAAATTCACAAAAACAACCCTAACAATGAAGTCATGTTCAAAAATAGTAAAAATAGGGCCTTCTCCAGGTTGGGGATAGGTTGGTGCCACAAGTGAGGAGTTTAAGAATCTTGTTCACTAGTGAGGGAAGAAGGAAGTGAGAAATCGATTGTGTCCAGGTGAATCAGTCGAAGGTGAAGAGAGAGTTCAGCCAAAAGATTTAAATGTTGATCTACATTCTGACCCTTACCTATGATCACGAGCTGTAGGTAATAACTGATCAAGGGGAAAAAATGAGTTTCCTTCTCAGGGTGTCTAGGCTTAGCCTTAGAGATGAGGTGAGGAGCGCAGACATTTGGGAGGAGCTCAAAGTAGAGCAGGGGTTTTTAACCTGAGGTCCCCTAGGGAGTCCATGGATGGATTTCAGCGGGTCAGTGAGGGTTAGATAAAAATGAACATTTATATTCACTATACAGCCCGGTACTGTTGATTTAGAGTAGATGTCGTAGTAGTATTAGTAATGGTAGTAAAAAACATAGTAGTAGATCTGTTTTAATTTCCACAAGAGGATTGTATTTCATAATTATAATGAGTGGCCAATACTTTTTGCATAGAAAGGAGTGGTTTTTTTAGATTGTTTACTTTAAAGTTTAATAACACTTTGTGTATGTCATATATGTATGAGACAACCAAATCTCGATAAATAAAGTACTGTACATTATATTCATTGCATGCAAAGTTGGGTTTATGTGAATATTTCTGGGGAAGGGGTCCATAGCTTTCATCAGATTCTTAAAGAGGCCCATGACTCAAAAAAGGTTAAGAATCACTGAAGTACAGCCACTGTCCCTCTGCATCCAAAGCAGCTTGTTGAGGCGGTTCAGGTATCTAATTAGTATGTCTACTGGATGCCTACATAAGGAGGTCTCTCGGTCATTCTTTTAGGGCAGATTTTATTTTTTGGCTGCCCTAGGATTGCCTTGGTATCTCCCCAGAGGAGTTGCAGGAGGTGGAGGGGAAGAGGAACATCTGGGCATCTTTGTTTAGATTGTGGCCCCCACATCCTGAACCGATACAAGTGTCATAAAATGGATACATTGAGAGATTGATCTGAAATATGACTCAATTAAAATACAAACTTCTAAAAGGAGAAGGCAAAGTCTAAATAAAGCTATACAAGCTAAAACCAGAAATTAATAAGCAAGGCCTAAACTCCAATCCCAAACTTAAACCTGTAAATGAGAACCAAGTGTCATTATCTTGAAATCTTAAATAAATAAAATCTCAAAGAAACAAGAATAAACTACAATTTCAATAACAAAGAGACAAGAACCAACAACTTACAAACATCCAAGTGGAGAGCACAAAAAACAATCCTGAAACAATTATTCAACTAGTGGAACAGAGAAGGGGAAAGCAAAATTAATTAATACCACATACAGTCTTTTATAATTCTCTCAGATGACTGCAGCCATAGTGACCACAGCACCTGAGAGTACTAAATAGGCCTGGACAAAACTGAAAACAGTAACCAAAGTAAGAACGTGAGGGAAAACAAAAAGCGTGAAAGGTAATTCTAGGCATCATTTTGGTTTTTGACCTCCCATTTTGGTTCTCCAGTTTACCCTCGGTCTCTCTGATTATTCTGGCTTGAACCCCTTTCTGTCCCTCACGACATTTCGCCACACATTTGCATCTCCTAATTATCTATTCTCTTCTCACAATTACTACATTCAGGAGTTTCAGGTTCTCATTCTAATTTTCTTAATTCGTGTTTATTTTAGCTTTGTTGCTAAGTTTGATTTGATTTTCATGTGTGTTTTCAGTGTTTGTTTAATCCTGTATGCTTGACTAATCAATTAAAGATTTCTCAGTTTGATTAATGCTATACTTGCTGTTTTTAATTAAGGGTTATCCAGTGGCATAGCTGGGGGGGGGGCAAGGGGGGACATCTGTCCCCGTGCACAACATCCAGGAGTCGCCAAATTGATGTTTCTTTCGCTTCCCCATTACATTTTGGCAAACAGAAGGGGGCGCGAAATCTTCAGTTGTCCCCGGGCACTGAAAACCCTAGCTACGCCTCTGGGTTTATCTAAAAGCTCTTGAGATTCCTGTGTAAACTGCACCCAGCTCAGGCGGTTCAAGAACTGCGGCACATGACACACAATGGCAGACACGAGTGAACCATGCTGAGGCTAAGCCGTCAGTACTGAGCTGAAATGTTAGTTAGATCACAAATGAAATCAACAGCAAATCTAAAGTGAAATAGCATTCAGTCGTAACTCGCACGTGGAGTCTGCCATTAGATCTGTCGCTAGAAGCATTGTACTTGGCCTTTCATTAATCAGCTGTCTATTTATATGGTTTTGTTAGCTTCACCGCTCCGACATTTGCAGCAGAATGCAGGGCATCATTTGTGCCGACTGCTGAATAGCAGAAGATAACTTGGCTGGGGTAAAGGTGGGCACAACAGCCTGTCCTTGTGTGTTGGGGGGTGGGGGGGGGGGGTATGTGGTGGTGTTAGAATTTCATGTTTTTATTTTTGCTGTTCAGGGCTTTAATCTTTTTGCTTTCCTCTCTTCTTTCTCTGTCAATGTAAGCTAATGATGTGGAATGCACAGCATTAAGAGCAGCCACTTGAAATTCTGACACCATATTACCTGAAGGTTAAGTGTTGCCTTTAGTGAATGCGCTGATGCGCTAGAGATTAGCACACGTGTTGGGGATGAGCCGACTCACGTCAGCAGAGAAGTCATGCAACATAAATCTTCAGTCTGGCCTTCACTGCATTGCACAGCAAGCAAGCAAGTGTTAAAACTGCTTGTTTCATTCATTTGACATCCATGCTCTTCAGAACAGCTAAGAGTCAACTGTTTATGTATTAATGAGGAAAAATGCACTGTTAGACTGTTAAGAAATATTTTATCTAAGGTTAGTGGCATTGCAGGGAATTCCAGGGAAAGAGAAAATGCTGATAATAAGTTTTCAGACATTTTCAAAATAAGAAATCAGACGAATCCAATGTTTTGTAAGTCGCTGTAGCAAGAAGCACTGCCTAAAGTCCTGCCTGCAACATACTGGGCACTGCCTTCCCTTCAAGAGCCTTTACATCTATTCATTTATTTCCTTCTCATATTCTCTTTCAGTCATGTGGGTGTGCTTTAAGTACATTCATGAAGGGTTAGCAGCACATCTTGCCATTTCACAATGCTAAAAAACGTTGTCACCCACAGAGCTGATTGAAGCTTTTTGTAAGGGTAAGCCCGGGTAGTGTGCCACTTTCTATTTAGCAATTTAAATCAGAAAGCATTTTCTTGATACACATGCCCTATTTCATTGTTAGAGTGGCCTCTTTATACTGTATGCCATCATTTTATTACTCCAAAGACTTCTATTGGTGGTAAGGTCACTGGACAAAAAAATGAGTCGCCCCTGGCATGTAACTCCTCCATGAGATCAGAGAACAGCTACAATTCCATCCGGCATGTGATACAACCAGTGTGTGGTTACAGGCGACATCACTTTTCATCCCCTCTTCCTGCAGCAAATCCCGCAATTCATCTAAATTGGTCAAAAGTCTCTGCCACCATTTAACTCATTGCTCCAATTTTGCAAGCCAGCTGAGATGCATGAATGCCTTGGAATGTTCTTTGCGCCAGCTGTCATCTTGGAAGACTAGGGTAGCCATTCTGCATCCACTCTGGAGAAGAAGCACAAAAGGTAACGCATGGTCATCCAGAAGCCCAATGTAGCCCTTCTGGTTCAAGTGCATTGTCATCTCCACTAACTGACCCAATTCTTAATAACTGAACCCCCCCGAAGAACATCAGAGAGCCACCTCACACTTGAATAGCCCTTGGCACACAGTCCTCATGGAAGGCTTCATGAGGTTTACGATGTACCTGTTGCCTCGCATCATTCGAGTTCAAGCAGAAACCCGACTCGTCAGACCAGATAACACGTTTCCTGTTGTCAACAGTTCGGTGTTTATGCTTCTCACGCCTACTGCAACTGTGTAGCTTTGTGAACAGCTGTTAGCAAGAGCCTCTTCCATGGTACACTGCTCTACATTTCCATAGCATGCAGTTCCCTTCTAAGTGTCCACTTGGAAATGGCTTGTTGTGAACCTGCATGGACTGTCTGCAGCAATCCTTGCCTAGTGGCAAAGCAGTTTGCTGTCACAATGTGTTCCCGGTCCCCATCTATAAGCTCTGTCTTTCAATTGCAGTTCTGCTAGCGATTGGTGGTTGACTGTGATGCACGCCACTGCTGGAAGACCCTTGGGACAGTACGTTTTGACACACCCACAAAGTTGGCAACATCCTATACACTATGGCCTTTCTGCAGGGCTGAACAGAATAATCCCTTTTTACTAATCATTCGTGTTTGTCGTGCAACCATTTCTTGACGGAGAGAGCCAAATGCACGTGAAACCCCGCAACTCTTAGTCACTCTACGGACCTCATAGCACACAACACAGCTATTTGTGGGACAGTATTCATACTGGGGTACACTCTGTTTGTGTCTGAACTCTGAAGTATGTGTCATCTGTCACATAGGTGGTGACTACCTTTTTCATCTGTTGAGATTATTTATTAATGCTATAAGATTATTCGTGCCATAATTAAATGCAGACTAATGTGTTAACTACATTGTAATGTATATGCAATTCATTTTGGCACGGCTTCATCGTGTCATAATTAAAACTTATCAACCAAATCTTTGATTGCTTTTCACTACTTTTGTATCATTTTTAAATCTACTCTAATTATATAAAATTCTAAGCCTAAAAGTGCAATGATTTTATGTGATGTTTTTATGTCACGCTTTAAATTGGGCTTATTTTAAAACCTACATATAAATGTTTGGTATCATTCTTTTCAGAATTTGTTGAACTTTAATGTGATGTTGTTAGATTTTCAGATTTTTATTCTGTTTTTAAATTATAAACTAAAACTAAAAGAGATTTAACCACGCCTGGGGCCGGAAATAAAAGACAAAGAGTAGATGTCACAGACAACTGCTGTACAGGATTTTAAATGTTTGAAGCGCAGCACGAGATGCAGATCACATGGCACAGCAGCTGATCAAGCAAAGAGGAGGTGAAAAAAGACTGTATTTGTTTCCCATTGTATCACTGTTTAAGAGGGGGTTTCGGAGGAGCGACCGCGTCTCCTTGGTGTGCGTTCAGCCCACCTCTTCACAACTTGAGCAGCAGAGACACGAAGTGGCTGGCGTGTAGCACAGTATAAAGGTATATTGTATTATAATTCGTGGCCATAGAATGCATGTTATATCTAAAAGCAAAGCAAACCTATTGCAATTCGCTTAGTGGCTACTCTGCATGTATTGCATTTTGATTCAAGACTCTGCATTACTGCGGTGGGTTGGCACCCTGCCCAGGATTGTTTCCTGCCTTGTGCCCTGTGTTGGCTGGGATTGGCTCCAGCTGACCCCCGTGACCCTGTGTTCGGATTCAGCGGGTTGGAAAATGGATGGATGGATGGACTCTGCATTAATTGTGTCAAAACTGACCGTAATTAAATGACTGTCAGCGTCAAAAGGTGGGGCAAGGGACATCAACAGGTGGAGTACAAGGCGTTCAGCATTCCTGTATCATTGACCATACTGCTGCTCAGTAATCTCATTTCCCTCCACCTCCACATGAGCTGAAACCCTTAAGAAATGCACACATACACCAAGTAGCCTCCACAGTTGTTGCCCAGTGTCCAATACAATATCTGGCAGTCCTTCTGATCTGTCAAATTTTAAAATGTCGGCTTACATCTTCAACCCTTTCTAAACATGTCTGAGCTCTCCACTGGCTTTGACTTAAATAGCCAGAGGTAGGGTTAAGACATGGTGATGTAACGATGGCCCTGCCATTTGGGGTCTCCACCCACAAAGAACATGGCATATAAGCAAACATAAAGAGACAGTATATAATTATTAACATCACAGAAAATATGTGAAAAACAAAATACATAACAACTCAGAAACAACAAAAACAATAATAATGTGCAGAAACACATGTAATACCGTAACATGTGTTTAGTAGAGTAGTGGCACCAAATGCCAAAACAAGACACCAAGAAGAGAACGGAATGGAGAAGTGTTAGTAATAACTTATGACTACTGTATTCATTACAGATGAGTAACAGATATTCATTATGCGCAGCTATTCAGCAGCTCTAGGCAGGGTACATTAGACTAAAGTTATGAGCCTTCAGCCTGGATTTAAAAGCTGAGACTGAAAGGGCTTCTCTTATACAGGCTGAGCCAAAAAGAAGTACCACATTTCAAATGTTTACTCAAAAACACTACAAGATAAAATAATTTTCATTACGACACCAGAAACAGTATACAAAATAGATTTTTTTCACTGTGTTTTAAAAATGATGTCTTCAAGGTGGAAGTCATCATTAGCGATACACTCTTCTTAGCGCTCACATGACTCGTTCAGCCATTTTAGATAGATAGATAGATAGATAGATAGATAGATAGATAGATAGATAGATAGATAGATAGATAGATACTTTATTAATCCCAATGGGAAATTCACATTCTTCAGCAGCAGCATACTGATACAATAAATAATATTAAATTAATAAATAAAAATAGAAAAATAAAAGTAGAAAAGTACACATACATATACAGTCATACACGGAAGGGGAATAGCAGTGATTTTGTAGCAAATAGTGTCCTTGAGGGCTTCAAGATTTTGAGGTCGGTGTGTGTATACCTTCGAGTTGAGATAGCCCCACGAGAAGAAATCGCACAGAACGAAATCAGGCCAACGTGAAGGCCACCGACATCACCACACAGGGAGATCAGCTTCCCCGGAAACATCTCCCGCAAAACTTGCATGGATCTCCATGCCATATGAGCTGTTGCCCTGGACGGTCTGGAAATTTTCTGCTCAGTGTTGCACCCGTCTGTCTAAATTTAGCCACACACTGAAGAATTGTTTTTCGATTTGGGACGTCACCATTAGGAGGATAGCTGAAGTGCGTTTGGAAGGCGCGTTGCGTAGTGATGATGGATTTGTTGTTTTTAAAGAATGCTTTGACAGTGAAAGAACGGTGTGCATTGGACCGAGGCATGTTGCTGAATGAAAGCTTCAAGGGATCGCCTATCAAAGGACCCTCCACCCCAACCCACTTGGCTGCCTCTACCTCACGCAATGACCTTCAGAAATGTGGTACTTCATTTTGCCTCACCCTGGGTATAAGCAGGCAGATCATTCCATAGCTTTGAGACCCTGTAAATAAATGTTTGCCCCCCTGCTGTTATTTTATTAATCCTTGGAGTCCTAAGTAGGCTGGCATCTACAGATCTCAATTTTTAATTTGTAAGTAACGATAAGTTCAGATAAGTAAGTAAGACCTTAGCCATTGTGGTGGACGGCTGGGGGTTATGCCCAGCTGGGATGCCTGGAAGGACCTGGAGAGCGACCATATCTCCCCTGGGCCATGAGAGGGCAGCTACCCTGGTCTGTTTGGGGGCCACGGGACTCGAGCATAGAAGCTCAACCCTATGGTTAAAATGAAAACCTGCAGCCATGGTGGCCCTCCAGGACTGGAGTTGGCAAACCCTGTTTCAGTGTACATTTTGTTGTTCAATTGGACCTTTATGTGGTTTCCTGGTGTACCTGAACAGGTTTCTGACATTTATTAACCCTTTATGCTATTTGTTTAAGATGAATGCTATATTATCCTAAAATTAGTTTCAAAGCACGTGGTCCCAAAAATGCCCATCATAGGGACAAACCATCAAACCTGGGTAGTAATAAGGGCAAACAAATAATCTTTATAAATAAAAAAGATTTATTTCACAAGAAATGCTCTGTCAAACTGTGAAGCTCAGAAGCGTACCAAAGGGAAAGAGGCAATGCCTAGGAAAGTCAATTGAAAAAGTAAAGAAAGAAAGTCCCAAAATCAAAAACATTTCAAAAATCCAGCACCACCACAAAGCAAAAGGACCAACACAAGAGAACTCCCCACACCATGAGCACATTCAGATTAAACTCAAGGGGCTGTGTGTTCACCCCACCCTTATAGGGCTGGTCGTAGTTATTTGTTGCTTCCTCACAGAATTCCAACAGATTTAACAAATACAACCTATGAACCCATCCCGACTGTTCAGTAAAAGTCCTGTGTTTACCATGTGCTGTTCGATCTTCTCCTTAATGTTGTTCTTCTTCTTTCGACTGCTCCAGTTAGGGGTCGCCATAGCGGATCATCTTCTTCCATATCTTTCTGTCCTCTTCATCTTGCTCTGTTACACCCATCACCTGTATGTCCCCTCTCAACACATCCATAAACCTTCTCTTAGGCCTTCCTCTGTTCCCCTTGCCTGGCAGCTCTATCCTTAGCACCCTTCTCCCAATATACCCCTCATCTCTCCTCTGCACATGTCCAAACCAATGCAATCTCACCTCTCTGACTTTGTCTCCCAACCGTTGAATAATTCCATTCATTAATGTATCTGTGATGGCCACTAATCTTATAGTCCTTCATAATTTCCCGAGTGTGCAGTGACTTTCTAAAAAATATGCATCAAGGGTTTATATTTACACTCACTAACCTCCTTATGCACTCCAGGATAAATATTATCTGGTCCTGTTGAATTGTTAGATTTAAGCCTATTTAGTCCGAGCAGCACATCTCCATCTGCAATTTCAAAGTCACATGGTATCCCCTTAGTAGTTCCTGTTAGTATTGGGAGGATTTCCACTTCCTTTCATAAGTGAAGGCCTCAGAAAAATGCAAGTTTAGTACATTCACTGTTCCACTGCCAGTATATTTGAATTCCCCCTTACTGTTCCTGATACTCGTCACCTCAATCTTGACTGTTCTTTGACTACTAAAACGTGGTCATTTTCACCATATCTGCGATATTTCTCTCCAACTGACTTTTAGCTTGTGTAATATCCTTCTTAACGGTTGATCTCATATGCCCTCTGATTCAACTTGGAGTTATCAGTTGTCACAATAATGAGACATACTCAGATAAAGGTTTGGGGCAGCCACCCGTATGATCTGGTATCCTGGCTGCAAGGTCGTTTTTTTATGAAATAAACAGCACTGATGTGCATACAACTGAGTCCAGAACAAGACTGACAAATAGGGAAGGCTTTTAAAGGGGAAGACAGGAAGTGAGGTCATAAGGATCGGGCCCATGTTCTTTAGCCATTGGTTCGACCCTGGACATGACATCACAGGGGCCGGAGCCAGTAAGGTCTCCTTCCATTGGCTCGGTCCCGGAAGTGACGTCAAGAGAGCCAGATAGAATCTCTCGGGAATGGTCTACAGGGAAGAGAGAAAAAGAGTGAGTGCGCTCTGCTACATCCCGGCATGCCTCAGAACTGATGTCACTCAAGCCCTTTAGCTGCCTCCCATGCGCACGTGTGTGACACAGTCTTATATGCATTATACTGCTGTTTTTTACTTTGCCGCTTCATTTTTATCTCCTTACACCAGCGTTTCTCAACCTTTAAGCATTTGCGACCCGAGTTTTCATAACAGTTTTAATCGCGCCCCCCTTACGTTTTTTGAAACCCTAATAAAATGTATTCCTATATTTTTTTGCTGCCGATACACCGCTACAAGTTTAAAACTTCTCTACGAATAGCGAAATTACGCCACATATGGCAACATTCGTGCCCCCTTTTTTGTTACTTTGCGCCCCCCACAGTTTGGGAACTGCTGCCTTACACATTGCAGGGTTTTGTTTTTTTTTTTAATTTCCTACTAATTCCAGAATTTAGGGCTTGCCATTCCTGCATTACATGTAAGACATTTTTTAACCTGTTTCACTGCTCCTCGACTGCCTCCACACTTAAAAGCTTATGCCTGTTAGCAAAGGCTCACCTACTTCTTAGTAATTTAAGTTACTTTATCACACTAGAAAGGTCCTACTGATTGCAATAAGAGAGACCGTGCTGTCACAGTCTTGAAGTTCGATGGCTGAGAGTCGCATCCCAAGAATTCAACATCAGTGCTAATATTCATCATCCTTTCTTTTCCTTTGTTGGATTGTTTGTTTGTGTCTTATGAAAATTTATCCACAGAAATGTTTATTTAATAGATTTCCCTTGGGGGCAGGAAGTAGACATTCTTTTCTGGCAGCAGCAGCACCAACAGCTGTGAGGGTCAGGTTACAACCGAATACCCAGCATTCCTGATAATATTTCAATACAACATTACCTTCCGGATAAAGGCACTTATTATTCAATATGTTCTGAGTCTAGACGTTATTTACAGTCAAAATGTATGCTTGTGGGGATAGTGAATGTTTATTTCTCCCGAGGTCTCTGAGAGAGGGAATGTAACGCAAGCTGTGTCAGCTCTAATTATCCTATTTATATGACAGTTGTTAGAAGTATTCAAGTCCCGACGATCATTTCAGCATGACATCAGCTCCGTTTTGTAGTTGCTCTTTTAATGTTGCAAAATGCGGCGTTTAAATTACAGACTCTGTTTCAGGGATTCAGGAGAAAGAAAACAAGCGTTGCCTTTGAATAAGTCGCTGTGAAGTGGCAACCTAATTGAGAAGCACCTTATCCAAAGCATATATAAAATACGGGGAGGGCGAAGAGCTGAATGTATTGTTTCAAGAGTTGCCTTTTTTCATTTTTGTAATAAAGTTAGATTATCTTCAGAAGGTTACGATGTTAAAATATTTTCCTCTTTACTCTATAATGAGAGATGTAATAATTATGCCCTTGTATGTTATTTTTAATTAAGCATATCATGAAAAAGCCAAACATGTACCCAGTTTCAGGGAGCCAAAGCTTGTAAAGGTACAATTTGGCATAAGGCAGAAATCAGCCTCTGACAGGGATACCCATCTCACTCTGGGCCAAATTAGAGTCACAAATTAATTTATTTGTCTTTATGATGTGAGAGAAAGCTGACATACCAAGGGTGAACCTATTCAGATCGTGATCCATTGAGCTACAATGTTATCTTATTCATATACAGTGTAATAAACCTTAATACAAGGACAAGTGTCTGTGTATATGAATGTCTGTCTGGCTGCTATGTTTCTGTCATTCCAACAGATGGTGCATCACAAACATTTATAAGAATAAAATACATTGTGAGTGTTATTCCAACAGATGGTGCATCACAAACATTTCTAGTAATGCATTTTACTACTAGAAATGCCTGTGATGGACCATCTGTTGAAATTCCAACAGGCAGCACATGGTAAATATTAACACTGCTTTTACGAATCTCACACCAAACGACACACAAAAAAGACGTTTTACGTATGTCATTCCAACAGATGGCGCATCACACACATTTGTACTAATGCATTTTATTACTATAAATATTTGTGATGTACCATCTGTTGAAAATGACAAATGCAGTGCATTTTAATAATTCATGTATTACAAAAGTTCTAATAGATAGTGAACATAAAAATCTTAATGCTGATGCCAGCATTGATTACTTAGATTTCAGCCCATCTCAGACGGGTAGCACAGCTAGTATTTTGGCAGAGGGGAAAATTGACATTAAATAGTTCATAAAAGGAGATGATTAGTGGCACAATGGTTAACACTGTTACCTCATTGCTCCAAATGGTACTACTACTACTATTTTAATATAATAATACATTTTATTTATATACTGCCTTTTGCATGCTCAAAGCACTTCATAGAAATAAAATAAAGATATATGCAGGATATGCAAAGCATTGGCATAGAATAAGTGACAATGAACCAGAATAAAATACAAAAACATAAATACTACAAGAACACCCTGAACAAATACCATAACCTATGATACAAACACAGATCTTTGTGTTCATCTGGACAAAAAGGGTAAACTGAAAGAAGGGTCAGATTGTCAGGGTAAGTTAAATGTCTTCCTGAACCATTGGGCTTGAAGTTGTTTTTTAAATGAATGGAGTTGGCTGATCTCATTAATTTAGGGTGGCCATTCAAAGTCTGGGCGCTGTAAAGCTGAAGGCTCTGTCACCCACAGAGCGCTGCTTAGGTTAGGGTGGAACTGACAGAATCAGTGGACCTTATTGGGTGGGTTGTCAGGTGCATAGTGATGGAGGAAGTTTCTTAAGAGACTTGAATCCCGCAGCTGTTAGCTGTATTTGTGAGGTTATCTAGTGTCTGTGTGGATATTCTCATGGGTCCCCTGGTTTTCCTCTCACAACCCAAAGATGGGCAGGTTAACTAGTGGCTGTAAATTGGCCCAATGTGGTCGTGCGTGTGTACACTCCATGATAGACTGGCTCTTCATCCAGGAGTGGGTGTCCTAACCTGAACTGGATAAACAAGCTACAAAATGGAAGGATCATTCAGAAAAGGTTTGTCCAGATTAAACGCTTTATGACACATGATGAAGTGTCATTGGCCGACTGACAGACTTTCACAAAAGTGTCAGCTAACGACTTCACCTTTCCATAGAGAGGACGGGTTTCACAAGCAAACTGTCTACTGCAAAGAATTCAATCACTTCTGGCTTTTTTTTACTGGCCTTTAGTTAATTTCTGTACCAGATATGTGTGGAAAAAAAGAGGACCATGTCCAGTGGTCTGTGTTCCGCAACAATAATCTGTTTTCAGGTTTTTTTCTTTGATTTCCTTACTTTATTTATTTTATTTTATTTACTTTAATGGCTCTCCTTGCTTAAACATGTTATCAGTAATTAGAGGTGAATCTTAATATACAGTGCATTACATTCTAATCATTTTATGTAGCATTTAAAAAAGTGTTAAGTTATTAAAATCTTATAAACCAATATTACATTCAGCCATATTTGTATTAATAAAGTTAATACATTTCCTTGTTCTTGACTAGTGTTTATCGACAAAATTCACCACAAAGTTTTTCTGTTGCAAATATGCTGTATCACCCAGTGACCTTGTTTGCCGAATATTTTCCTGGAAGTTTAGACACACGTTTTTTCCCAGCTCCCCATGATACTTTGTCAGGCCAGCGTGACATCATAGAGCTGTAGCAGCTTAGCCCCCCAAGTTTATAATGCTGATCCTAGTAGTGGACTAAAAATTATGATGAAGGTCTCAGGAATGTTGATCTGCTCAGGCCCCCAAAACATTTGACCAGTGCTCTTAGAAAACAGAAAGTCGATAATTTCAGAAATGTCTGGTATTGCACAATGAGAGCAGCAACAAGCCATGGAATTAAAGAACGGGTTTAATTAACAACAAGACTCTGTGCCCCTAATGAAGCAACTGGTTGAGGTGGAATTGGTTGGAGTTTTAGGGCCTGACTTAGTTGGTCTTCTGTTGGCTCACTCACTTCACAGTTCGTTTGTTTTTGGGTGCCATTTAAGGAGAGAAATGAAGCAATTCAGAGGAACAAATCTTAAAAAACCAAGTCAGTTAAAATGAAAGGAAAAGGAGTTCATTAGCAGCAAAAACGGGTCACCAATTAAGAAAAGGGTTAGAATGAAAACCTGCAGCCACTGCAGCCCCCCAGGACCGGAGTTTGAAACCACTGCTTTAGACTATCCAGACAAACTCATGATTTGCCAGTCTTACCTGCATCACTGCAACCCAAGAAAAAAAAATAAAAGTAAATTAAAAGTATGGGTGGGTGTCATGGTGGTACTGCAGTCTCACTCTTTGTCCACATGGGCCTCTTTACATTCGTTCCTTGCGGCCACTCTGATTGTCCTCCAGCGTTCCTAAAGATATGTGTGGTCGGTGGGTTAGTGACTCTGAATTAACCGCCTTGTGTGAGAGTGGCTGTGTGCCCCGTGGTGGGCTGTTGCCTAGTCCAGGGATGATTCCTGCCTTGCACTTGATGCCACTGGCCCCCATTACATTATGTAAAGTGTCGTTCAGCACTATCATCAATCCCTTTTTATTTTACGTTCTTTACTTATTCTATTAATAATTTCATAACCAATTTAATCATTTCAGTAAATCATGTAAATGTATAAGCATTTTGCTTTTAATAATACATTGTAATTTTTACGCACAGTACATTATTTTCAGCTGCTCAGATCCTCTCATTATTTTATAATAGACCTAGCTGGAAGCCTAGGCAATTCAAGACAGAAAAAAATGTCAGATTATTTTAAGGAGAATAAGTCTTTGGAGTCCAAGTCTATGAAAATCAAATTCTCCTAGCTGGCTGTTTCCAAGAAAGCATCAAGGCTCATTTTTCAGGATCCCACTGTTTCTGTCACTGCAGGACTTTTTGACGATTCATTATGTGAGTTCGTCACACTTAAAGAAAACCTCTTTACTTTTGATATTTAAAAAAAAAAAGCCTTTTTTGTCAATGTTCATAAAATGGCTAGGTTAAGACCATAAAAATGATCAGTTTGAATACTAGTGATATATTTTGTGTGATTTGCTCCAGGTAAAGGAGTCTTGCTTTTTGTCTGCTTACCTTTCTGGTATTAGACAATCTGCCAGTCCATGGTAACCCTGTGTCCATTGTGACAGGCAAGGGGGGCGCTACCAAGCCCCAAAGCCTGGACACAACCAACACAAATACAGTCGCATGTTCAAAACAGAGATTTTTATTTTCAAATACCTCACAAAGGTTTTCTCCCAAAGGTTGCACAAGCAATTACGGACAAAATTCTTCTTCCTTCCTTTTCTTCTCTTTCTGTCTGCTTGTCTCCAGCGAGTGTTGCCTTCCTTCCTCCTGTCTCTAACTCAAAGGGAGAAGGCTGGAAGCCTTCCTTTTTCGTTGGACCTGAGACTACTTCTTCTTTGTCTCCACCACCTAATCAAAGCACCGTGATGTCCCAACATTGATGGATTAAAGGACAGAAGTCCACATGACCGTCATCATCAAGTTCTTCCATGTGAACCCTGAATACAATGAGGACTGATTGAGGTCATTAATGTTAGGTAGAATGCCTAGAGGGTCTGGCCAGGTGGTCTCGTGGCCTGGAACCCCTGCAGATTTTATTTTTTTCTTCAGCCATCTGAAGTTTTTTTTTTTGTTTTTTTCTGTCCTCCCTGGCCATCGGACCTTACTTTTATTCTATGTTAATTAGTGTTCCCTAATTTTAATTCTTATTTATTTTGCCATTTTTTCTCTATCTTCATCATGTAAAGCACTTTGAGCTACATCATTTGTATGAAAATGTGCTATAGAAATAAATATTGTTGTTGTTCTTGTGCCAGGGCATAGCCCAATGGAAGCTGTCCTGCTCTCCACACAGACTACGTGCTTTGACGGGCAGATAAACACCTTTCTTTATCCAAAACTCTATAGACGGTTGTTTCTTTATCCACAGGTTTATTGAAATTACAAGGGTGAAACTTAAACAGAGAAAAAAGATACAAAACACTAAGTGGCTATATATTAAGAGTTGGTGGTGGATTTTAGGAGGCCCAGGCCCCTCACAGACCCCGTGATCATCAGAGGTGACTTTGTGCAGAGGTTGCAGACCTATAAATACCTGGGAGTGCAGCTGGATGTTAAATTGGACTGGACTGCCAATACTGATGCTCTGTGCATGAGAGGACAGAGCTGACTATACTTCCTTAGAAGGCTGGCGTCCTTCAACATCAGCAATAAGATGCTGCAGATTTTCTATCAGACGGTTGTGACGAGTGCCCTCTTCTACGCAGTGGTGAGCTGGGGATGCAGCATAAAGAAGAAGGACGCCTCACGCCTGGACAAACTGGTGAGGAAGGCAGGCTCTATTGTAGGCACAGAGCTGGACAGCTTGACATCCGTGGCAGAGCGACGGGCGCTCAGCAGGCTCCTGTCAATCATGAAGAATCCACTGCATCCACTAAACAGGATCATCTCCAGACAGAGGAGCAGCTTCAGTGACAGACTGAGGAGATCATCCCTCCCCCACACTATGCAACTCTTCAATTCCACCTGGGGGGGTAAACATTAACATTATTCAAAATTATTGACTGTTATACCTGCGTTGCACTTTCCACCTTGCACTTTTTAACTTGCACTGTGTTTTTATTACTCTTTAATTAATATTGTTTTTTATCAGTATGCTGCTGCTGGAGTATGTGAACTTCCCCTTGGGCATTAATAAAGTTTCTATCTATCTATCTATCTATCTATCTATCTATCTATCTATCTATCTATCTATCTATCTATCTATCTATCTATCTATCTATCTATCTATCTATCTATCTATCTATCTATCTATCTATCAACAACAAACATATCCTCCTAATGTATATTACTGTGCCATTATATACATATTATTAATAAACTACTAAAGGAGTTACTTCCATTTTGCAAATAAATATAAAAGGAAGGATAACATTAAAATAAAATACAGTGATATCTTGAAATCCAAACTTAATCTGTTTCAGAACCCCGATCGAGTTCCAAATCGATCGAGTTCCAAGACCATTTTTCCCCTTTAAAAATAATAGAAACTGGATTAATCTATTCCTGGATCCCACAAACTCGAATTTTCAAAATGATTTTAACAGTAAATACACTGGATTTTATGGTAAAATATTAACAAATAATAATAATAATTGAATAAAATTGTAAATTGATAAAATTCAAAATGTAAAAACCTGTTTTTCATTAATCCAAACCAAGAGGAGTTTTTCCATCTCTTCCATACTTTTCGATCTCCTAGAGGTCAGTGCCGTAACCCCTTTTGCCATATCAGCCTCTTTGATAGCTTCTTTATTTTTCAAAATCGTACAAACAGATGATTTAGGCATCCCGAACACAGTAGTGAGATCAGCCACACATGTACCACTTTCATGCTTAGCGATAAGATCTTTCTTAACTTCAATTGTAGCTCTAACAGCTTTCCTCTTACTTTTATCTTCCTCACTACACATTTTAGGACCCATGGTGAATACACTAAGTTGGTATTATATTAAAAAAATAACACAAAACAGGCACAAAAGCATAAAATTAGCAGCGAAAATAGCAGTGAAAATCACACAAGATGCTTTCACTACAGCATTCGAGAATGAACTGAACAACAAAGCGTATGGGTGGCCCAAGCGCTGGGGAAACGTACGCACAAACACATATGAACAACGTCCAAAGCAGCATTTGGATTCCGGGGCAAAATTTGCTCAAATTTTTCATTCGGATTCCAAGTTGTTCGAGTTCTGGGGCGTCCGGGGGCAATACTGTAATACATACGGATGATACTATCACAAGCATGAAGATAAGTACAGATGACAGCGGATTGTGACTGGTGTGCTTCCGTGCACATAACAGCAGCCTTCCTGATTCTTAAACTAACTTCCTGATTACCTCACATGACAGGAAGCAAGGGAGGGAGGGAAATACTGGCTGTACCCACTAGATGGAGCTAAACTGTTAAAACTGTTCATTTTATTAAGATTTGCAAGTTGTAACAGAACAGAAGCACTTCTAGGTTAAGCAGAAGCCCTGAAAAACAGAAATCATGAATCCCTGCAGCAGCCCCTGGTGGCACTCATGGGACCCAGTAGGGCACATTCCTGGCACTACAACTCCCATCATGTCCTGCAGGTGTCCACATGGTAATCAAGGTCTTAGAATGCTGCCATCTGGTGGATTGAGGATAAACATATTCTGGCACAGGAGCCTTCCCCAATTGCTCCTTTTTTTTTGTCCTCCTGTCTGGGTAAGGGTCCCATACCAATAACAGATGGAATGCCAATCCATTGCTGTCTTTCGATTCCGGCCTCCCTCCTTGGCAAGGGTCCCCCATTTCTTTTGGGCAGGATGCTGAATAATCTTGCCTGGCATTTACACCATCTACTTGATTTATGTTCAACAGTTTTTATAACATAAGTGACATTCGACTTGCAAATGTGCTAGCAAGGCCACATCTGGAGAACTTTTTGAAGTTCTGGACATCAGTAGCACTAGAAGCTGTGTAGAGAACAGCATCCAACTATATCAGAGAAACGTAAAAGAAATTTCACAAACAGAAGGAACCCGTTCAGTCCATTTATCTCTTGTGCATTTGGTTCACCTGCTGAGTATCTCATCAGATTTTTCTTAAAGGGTGTTGAGGTTTGTACTTCAACTACATGCCTCGGTTGTTTGTTCAGATTCCCACAACTCTTTGCATAAAGAAGTGCTTCCTGGCTTCAGTCTTAAATGTACTTTTCCTTAATTTCCACAGATGTCTTCGAGTATGTGACTCACTGTGAAGCTGAAAGAAATTATCTACTTTATCAATGCCTTTGAGGATTTTGGAGATCTGGATTTGGTCCCCAGACTGTTGCCTCTGCTCAAGACTAGCCCCTATCTGCAGTTAAATATGGCAAACTCACTACAAAAAGAGACATCCTCATGGTCAGGAGCCCAATTAGTCACTAGCACTGATAGAGCTCTCCTTTAGCACAGTTGGCTAAGACAGTGGCTTTTCAGCATTCCTTGCATGGTTGATGTCCCAGGTGCCCAGTAGGTAGCGCTGCATGAACAAAGAGCACCCAGTCAGAAATGTCCCATTTTAACAGGCTAAGGGAAATAAACATCTTCAGTAGTAATGCATTCGGAAGAACCTAATTCAGGTCTTCAAAATGATTAATAAAATTAATTGAAATTTTCAAAGGCGCTGTTACAGTTGATTTAGTAGAGTTTCTCCAGTTAAACAGTGAACTATGTATTTTCCACATCTATGGAAATTATGATGGAAACCAGGAAGCTAATGTTTACACACAAAGATCGTGAGAATCTGAAGTAAATTTTCAAAATGTTGGACTGAAGCAGAAACCTTGACAATTTTAGTCAAACATCTGCATAAGGTAATGGGACAATTTATTTATTAGCTTAACCAATGAGCTTATTGGACTGAATTTTCTCCCCTCGATTGTCCAGCATCTTGCATTTTTAAAGTATGTATTAGTTTTGTTGGTTAATGAGTACTTCTCATTATGTAGTAATTTTCTTTAATGTGGATTTCAAGATTAAACCTTAAAAATTAAGGGGATACTCTTATAGTGACCATTGTGACCACAAGGTGGTTCCACCAAGCCCCGAACACCAGACACAACTGTCACTACACACTTCCAAGTTAAAATAAAGTCTTATTTCACAACAGTACCTTTATAGGCTTTTAAAGTCAGATCAGCACAGCAAGAGATCACCAGAATGCTTCTCTCATCTCCTTCAACTCATTCTCAGTGAATGGCATCTTCTTACTCCCGACTCCGAGTCTGAATGATGTGAGATGCCTCCTTCTATGGAAGACCCGGGAGAACTTACACTGTCACGACATTACATACCGGAAGCGCCCAGAAATATTGAAGTCTGTTCTTCACAGCTCACCCCGTGACACCCAAGGACCACAACTCCCATGCTACCCTATGGGTGTCCAGACTGGGCTCCATTTGGGTGATCACTGCCACTTTTCGTCATATGGCCATCCGTTATCTGGTCATCCTGACTGCGACAGGAACTGTGAACCATCCCAGCCGGATTGAGCCTCCATTTTTACATCCCATCTGTTACAGCCTCCTGGCCACATAGATTATCATCCTTGACCCAAGTGGGAACACCAGTTATCCAGTCCAGCATTTACACCATCCATCCCTGAATCACACCAGACAGAGCAAAGTATACAGAAATAAAGATTTATTGTATAACTAAACAGAAGAGAGGGATGAGTAAAGGCAGATACACAAAAGTAATAAATGTGCAGAACAGGAAGCAAACTCCTTAACCTCTCTGGACCTAACTGTAGGCTTATGTCCCTGTCTCACCCACTTGTGTGGTTTCCAACATCTTGTAAAAGCACCTCCTTTTACACCTCCAATCATTCTCTCTTTCTCTTTCAAAAGACCTTTGTCTCTTTCCTGTTGTCATTTGAGCATTTCTACCTATGCACTTCCTGACTCCCAATACAATAAACTCCTGGGGCCTCATGTATAAATGGTGTATACGCACAAAAATGTTTCGTAAACCCATTTCCACGCTCAAATCGCTATGTATAAAACCTAAACTTCATGTAAAGCCACACACATTTTCACGCTAGCTAACTGCTTGGTGTATGCAAGTTCTCTGCTCGGTTTTGCAAACTGACGACACCCAGCGTCAAAGCAGTGCTACTGTTCCAGTGTGGTTTCCCTTTCTTTTTTAGATCCACATCCCTGACACGGCTTTATAAATACACTGAAATTAACCGCATATTGTTTATTAGTTTAATGCATCTGATTGTAATTAACCTGTAACAATATAATGGTCCACAGAATGGTCAAACTATTCTAAATACCATAGCTGCTTTAGCGTTGTTACTCTCACTGCACCTTCTTCTTCTTCTTCTTCTTTCAGCTGCTCCCGTTAGGTGTTACCACAGCAGATCATCTTTTTCCATATTACTCTCACTGTACCACTCTGAGTATTTATATCACTATATCTGAGAGTGGAATCACAGCTCTACAGCAGCTGATCGGAAAGAGAATTATCGGTATACAGCATCAGGCACACGCTGCCTCAGCCATGCTGTCTATTGAACTGCTCTCACACGGCAAACGCGTCAGAGCCTTTCCTGTACAGACCTCGTGGTTCAGAAATAGTTTCATCCCAAGAACTAGATTACATCTTGCCTGAAGAAGGGGCCTGAGTTGCCTCGAAAGCTTGCATATTGTAATCTTTTTAGTTAGCCAATAAAAGGTGTCATTTTGCTTGGCTTTTCTCTACATTCATAATGGCTAACACGGTACAACACCCTAGTATCTCAAGAACTATAAATGCACTCAATCAGTCCATCAAGTGCTCCTTGTAGAACTGTTTGTACCTATAAGTACAATTACCTCACTGTAAACCTGCACTACAGTTATAATATTGCACAGCCTGAGCCACTTTATAAAGCACGTATTTACATATGATAACAATATCATTTTTAAGATGAAATGCAGGAAAATATGTTTATTACATTATACAGATAAAACTTTAACTTCATTTAAATAATCTATATTGTTAATAATTAAACATGTGAGGACATGTTGCCGCAGCGCTAGCGAGGAGCTGGCGTTCCGTTCACAGATTGCTCCTGCCTTGCGCTGTATTCTTGCTGGGTCTGACACGACACTAGAAGGATAGATGGATAGAATAATTAAACACGTACTATGAAGATATTTCAATGTTCCTTAAACGTTTTGAAGAATCGGCGTTCTAAGCTTACAGATGGCTTAACGTCTATTACAGGGCTGATTGTGTGGCGATTGGGTATTTGGAGAAAGAAAAGTAAGGACAGGAATCGGAGGTTAGTATGTTTGAAAGAGACAGTACTGCTACAATAAAGTATTTCATCAAAGGTCGCGCACTGTGCAGCAAGCATCTTGCGTGAGACATGAACAATCACTGTGCCACTGCGTTGCCATGTTTAATAACATGCTTTAACTCCTAACATCATAAAAAAGATATCAAGTATAATCTCAGTATTTTAATTATTCAGAGAGCTGTAATATCACAAATGTAATGAATTCTGTGTCCTGTCGGAGGAAGAGAAAGCCCATTTAAGAAACACGTAGTGATTCACACACATATAGCACATAAAAGATCAAATACAAAACAAAGCATGTAACGTGCTACTTTAGTTATGATGGGATTTGAGAAACTAGTAAAGTAAACGAGTTTAAGATTAAGTTTATGATGTTCTACTTTAATGACAAAATAAACTATGTGATTAAAGTGGAAATTTCGAGATTATAGTTGACATTTTGAGCTTTTTTCCCACTGTGTGCCTATTTTTTTTTTCTCTGTACCCTAATAAGCTTTCATGTGACACTCAGACGATGGGCTATGACTCGCCTTTTCACGGAGACTTGGATATCTGACAACTTCTTTTTTATTTCGGACACTGTGCGACTTTGTGAACTTGAGCTTTCGAGTTTCTCTGACACTCTGTCACTCGATCAACTTCCTTTTGTTGATTATATCACTGTTTAAACCAACAAATGGTACATTTTCCTTGCCACCATTTGGTATTTGCTGAAATTCTTTTACTTCCCCCCGTGCTTTTGCCATTGCCTTTTCACAGAACGCTGAGCTTAAGGGCTATTTATATTGATTTCCATATTCAAAGAGGCGTAAATCTGGGAGGAGTTTGGGGAGTGGCAGCAGGCGCATGCACGTGCGTTACTTTTCACGCTGACCAGGATTTATGGAGAGGAAGAATGTGGAAGTTGGCGAACGCACAGATTTATGTATCTGGAATTTTTTGTGCGTACGCACATTCCCACTTTTGTCCTTATGCCATGTTATAGTGTGAATTCTACACATGGCGTTATGCATGAGGCCCCTGGTGATGAGGCTTTGAATCTTATGGGTGCAGAGGGTGGGGTTCAGCTGTTGCGATATCCACACAGGCAAATTCTGGTAAGCAGCTTCTTGGCCACAGTGGGTGGACAACGTTGCTCTGCAATGTCAAGTTATGCCAGGGATCAAGTATGCATGGTATAACTCTCTTCCTAGTGCATAACACCATCAACACTATGCTTCATCCAGTGCCCAGGTTGTGGGTGATAGATAGCTGCACTAGGAAACTTGGGCCAGAAAGCCAGTAACCCACAGCAACAACAAACTAAACTATTAAAGAAACATCAAAGAAGATTAGCTGGATGGATTTATAACTGATAACCTTTGACTTAAAATGGATTATAAAAATAGTTTTTTTTTTTTTTTTTTTGTCGCAATGTGTGGATCCTGCAGGAATGTTTTGGCATTTGGTACACAGCATAAATCTATACAGTACAGAAACAAGGACAATAAGAAACAACACAAAAGATAAAATTATGATAGTTTAGTGAGGCACACATTTTATGAATTCTGATCTTTTAATTCACGTGGTTAAGATGGATAAGATCTTCAGGTAGTTGTTTAAGTTTCTAGTGCTGCACCATGCTGTTGATTTTCTCACAGCTATTCTTCATTGGCTTACCTCCGCCTACACATGTGTACAAGATGGTGCTCTGCACTTTTTTACTGGATTTAGAAAGAACAACCAGAACTTAACCTTCACAAGGTTATTACCTTTCCGTTGCAGTGACACCAATACCGTAATGCAATAGCTGGTGATATCCAGTCTGTTAAGTTACAACCAATGGTACTCAAAATCAAAGTAGGTGTACTTATGGTCCAGTGTGGGCAATGCTTTATACCATTCCTGGTCAGCTTTCTCCAAACACGTGGAAGGATCTTCAGTGCACTTTTATTTGTTTTTAGGAGTTCTTCTTTTTCTTCACCTTTGTTGCTCCTTCTGGTTGTAGGTGGTATTGTAATTCTCTTTGAGTTTCAAACACACCATGTTGGTCCTCTTGTTGCTAGCAAAATCACACCTTCTGGGAAGCTGATAATCAGTCAGCTACCATTTTCAGCAAGTCAAACACATGGCATGTAGTCTTCCTCTGCTTGGCCACTTGCTATGTTAGCAAGGTTTAGACTAATGGCACCCCTTGTACAACTCCAGTAGTAGTCAACCATAGTCCATCCTCTTTGGTTGACTATTGGAGCAAAGTTTTGTCATCAAGGTTTCCAATTGTTTAGTTATCACCTTTTGTTTGAGTTTGGGTATTTCGATGCTACCTCAGAGAGCCGAGCCATCTCAGGGATGTCACTTGGCTTGTGTTTGATCATTTCATCAGATGATATTTCCAGTTGCCGAGATTGAATTTCAAACAGATGCCCACTCAAGAAGATATTAAGAGTGCCTGGCAGTAGTTTTTTTTTAAGTCAAGAACTTGTGTTCCAGCTTGGCAAAATAGATAATGTCAGTCTGTTCTACATTCCATTGCATGCAAACTATCTACTGACCAGAAACAATAACTGACTCTGCGCTCTGACCTTCAAAGGTCATGCAATAAGACAGTTTCCCCTTGAGGATCAATACAGTGTACCAAAACCATTACAAATGAAGAACTATGGTCACAAACATTTGGAAATAACTATTACAAATCAGACCAAATGCCAGAATGGGCACACTCTGAAAAAGAGAAATGACGTACCGTATATACTCGAATATAAGTTGAGTTTTTCAGCACCCAAAATGTGCTGAAAAACGTCACCCTCGGCTTATATTCGAGTTAGGTCCCGCTGCCCCCCGGTATACGAACAAGCCAGTTTCCCTTCTGGTTTGTGTGCGCCGATGATTTCCGCACATGTTCAGTCTCCCTGTGCAGCAAGCAAGAGAAAGAGAGAGAAACAGACACACACACAAGAGAGAGAGAGAGAGAGAGACACACACACAAACACACGCACGCACACACACACACACACACACACACACACACGAGAGAGACACATGCTCGCACGAGAAAGAGAGAGCGAGTAAGAGAGATACCATATTGTTTTTGTTGACCCTCTTCTCCACTTACAGAGCTAGTTTACTGTTTTTCTTTTAAATAAATGCTCAAAAACATTTAACCTACAGATGCCTCAATTAATGTACGATAATTTTATTGGTATTTATTTTGATTATTGAAACTTACCAGTAGCTGCTGCATTTCCCACCCTAGGCTTATACTCGAGTCAGTCAGTTTTTCCAGTTTTTGTAGGTAAAATTAGGTACCTCAGCTTATATTCGGGTCGACTTATACTCGAGTATATATGGTACCTGAAAAGGAGATGCTGGATTGCAACCTACAAGACATACAGAACAGGGCAGGCCCAAGTAAAGATAATCCATCCAAGCCAAATCACTTGATGCAAAGTTTAAAAAATGGCCACAAATCAATCCAGATGGTTGTTCTTCATTGACCCCCTGTTGTTCTCTTGGAATTTAGTCAGATCACATTATCCTGCGCAAGTGAATGCTTCGTTTCATACAGTCAAATAGCCCCATGGTCGGAATTATGATACTGAAGTGGCCTGAGGCCTAGTGTTCATCCCATTTAAACTCCACCCTACCAGGCATTCAACAGCATAAATTATTCACATGAATAGATGCTATTACTTAAATACTTCCATTTTGCTTCTGTAATATTTCCACAATCTTCGACTTCCTTTACTCTGAAGCAAAATGTTTTCTATTTCCAAAATTAGAGAAACTGAGAAGCAGAATAAACTGAAACTTAATTTTGGTCATTCTCTCCTAGGTCTCCTGTTCCTCTTCCTTATCCTCACCTATTCATTTCATCACAGTTTATGACAGTCTAATTGTAGGTGATGTCTAAATAAAAAAAAATAAAAGGTCTTCTTTGTTTTGAGGATCACTAGCCTACAACTGCTAGTATTCACAGAAATGTGCAGATGTTTTATCATACAGCTGTTCATTTGTCTGGGTTGTGTTAATTTGTTTTGGATACTCCGGTAATTAGTTAATTATGGGACCCTAATTTGTTTTTCATGTTATAAGAGTGGCTTGAAGTTATTAAATCACTGCTATATATGCAGTAATTGCTCAGCCAGTCCAATGTGTTTCCTGGGGTGTTTTTAAGGATATGCTGCACAAATCTCTCCTACTTTAAATTCAGTGTGTGTCTCTCATGCCATCTTGTGGAGGTTAGCATTCCAAATGTACAAAAATAGATCTTGAAAAAAACATTTGTTCAAAATTCTTAAGTCTTAAGACTTCCTGATACTTAATTTAGAATGATACTGGATTACAGTATATACTGGGTATCATTATATGTTATGTAATATTAAACTGTGCTATTTATATACTATAAATATTAAAATGTCATGTGATCCTCTTCCACTCGTGTAATGTACATTTATGCTTTAATGTATACAGTAATCACAGCAAAGCCTGAAAAAAACACTAAGAAGAAAGATTAAAATAAATACAAAGCCAAACTTAGTCTCCTGTCATATTGCAAAGCAGATCTATAGCATATGTAGGAAATAAGATTAATTCCTCCACAGAACCCCACCTCACACGAGCGAACATTTAATTCAGCCTATTCTTATTAAGCACACTTCTACTGATGAGGCCACTGATATTTGCATTAATTACAAATATAGAAAAAACACATAATGCCTATATAGATATACTGTACAGTACATATCCAAAAGTTACAGAGAACTGGCTGAAACGTGGCTCTCCAATGAAAACACCATTAAAAGACATTTGGACATGAACCCAACATGTGCAGCCTTGAAAAGAAGAACATGCACATAATAAATAAGACTTTATTACTAACACCCTCCGAAACCCACCTCATCAATCCCCCTGACACATCCACCTATTCTCCCCTCCTTGTTTGCTATATATTGCCTTGAACTCCTGTAACTTGAATCATTTCCCTCTGATGATGATTCCTGATTCGAAAGCTTAGACATAAAAAACTGCTTTAAGATACGTGATTTATTTTCTCCCTTTGTGGATTTCCAGCTACAAATATGCAAATCGTATCTCAGACCTTGGCTTCAATAGACATCTGTACATACAGTATGCAAACATATACAGTAGATAGGTAGCTGGTAAAAGGTACTGTATAACATGAACAGATAGACGTGAACATGACTATATACGATAGATAGATAGATAGATAGATAGATAGATAGATAGATAGATAGATAGATAGATAGATAGATAGATAGATAGATATGAATGGCACTATATACGATACATAGATAGATATGAATGGCACTATATACGATAGATAGATAGATATGAATGGCACTATATACGATAGATAGATAGATATGGTACTATATTAGATAGATAGATAGATAGATATGAATGGCACTATATACGATAGATAGATAGATAGTTATGGCACTATATTAGATAGATAGATAGATATGAATGGCACTATATACGATAGATAGATAGATATGGTACTATATTAGATAGATAGATGGATATGAATGGCACTATATACGATAGATAGATATGGCACTATATTAGATAGATAGATAGATATGAATGGCACTATATACGATAGATAGATCGTATATAGAAAGAGGGTTTGTTTTGGCCAGCGAAAGTGATACTGGTGATGGTAGAAGAGCGGAGATGGTGTGATGTGCCAACTAAGATGGCTTCTGTTTTGGATCTGTTTAGCTGAAGAAAATTGAGCCTCATCCACGCCTCTATCTCCTCCAGGCAGGTAGTCAATGTAGATATTGGCAGAGGAGCAGTAGAGGAGGTGGGGGTAGTCCTGAGGTAAAGCTGAGTGTCATAAGCATAGCAATGGAAAGATAAACCATGTCTGCTAATGACATTTCCAAGAGGGAAACCATTTCCACAGGCACACGCATCATGTCGCGTGAAGTATAAAGACAAATTTGAACAAGGGGAAGCCCCTGACTGCCCCATGGGGTGGCTGGCCCACTAACTCGCTATAGTACTCTTTCCTCCATCTTGCCTATGGGCTTTTTTCGTTCCGTAATTACATTAGTTGAACCCTTGTCCAAATTCCACCTCACAAACCCAAGGGTCTTTAAAACCAGGGTGATGGTTCCTTCCAGGTTTCCAGGACTGCATTGAAAAGGAGTCCTCTCAGCATCCCCAGATGTTCTTCACTACCTCCCCTGTACCACGGTATACTGTGAATCACCAGATTGGTTGTTCTCCCCAGACGCCTTGAAGGTGTTGCAGATAATGGCCTCCAGTGGTCATGGGAGATAGATAGATAGATAGATAGATAGATAGATAGATAGATAGATAGATAGATAGATAGATAGATAGATAGATAGATAGATAGATAGATAGATAGATAGATAGATAGGTATGAATGGCACTATATACGATAGATAGATAGATAGATAGATAGATAGATAGATAGATAGATAGATAGATAGATAGATAGATAGATAGATAGATAGATAGATAGATAGATAGATAGATAGATAGGAAAGGCATTATATGATAGATAGATACTTTATAACACAGATAAGTACAGATAGACTTTTATTGAGCCCTATAGTGAAATTAATACACTTCAGCTGAAGTACAGAACATATAACATAGCATAACACAAAAACAAAAAGTACAAACATCTACATTAATGCAAAACCTAGAAGTACATGGGCAATGTAAAATTAGCCATATAGCATTAAAAGAAAATTGTACTTCTATGCCAGTGTGTCTACTGATGAAGGTGGGTACACCTTAAGGAGGCAGTATATATTCTACTGTATACATTTTATATCTCATTCTGAAATGGATCATCAGGTAACCTTCATCCACTGAAAATGGTATATAAAATCAAGTCAGAGTTAAACAATCATCTGGAGAAAGGTAACAGAAGATAATCCTAATTTTGTAGTTTCTTCAAATATTAACCAGTTGTTTTTAACTATTACATAACTTTTTGTTTCTTTTTTATAGTTTATTCATGATGAAACAATTTCATGGTAAGTGTTCTTTTTCTTTTTATTATTTTAGGCATAAGCAGTGTTTTAAATACACAGTAGCATTTTAACTATTTAATAATACATTTTATTTATGTAGCGCATTTCCCATGCTGGTATTTCAACAACAGTTAATTTAATTTAATGTTAGAGTTTTTTTAACCTGTACGCAGGATGTAAATTTCTTGTGTGGAATTGAGGACATAATACGTTTTCAATGGAAGGCTTAAAAATACAAGCCCTTAAAGTGCTTTTATCCTGCTGGTGCTATTTAAAATTATAATCTCAGTAAAATCAGTTGTGTGGTCTTCTTCCTTACGTGTCTTTGATGTGTAAGGTACTGGGATGTGATGTATCAGAAATTATTTTAGGTAAGTATATGCAGGCTCAACAGATAAAGTAAAAGTGAATCGTACTTTAGTCACAGTGGCTTTTTGGAACTCCACTGCTTTCAGTCCTGTGTTGTACTTTGCATATTCCGATCAAGTCTCTTGTGGTGATGAACACGTATTTGACCCAAGATTTCTTAGTCACATATTTCTGTGTTTTTTTGCTATTGTACTCTCAAAGATGTGTGTGTGTTAAGTGCTTCTAAACTGAGACATGTGTGTGCAAATGTGAGTGTCCTGTGATCCAGACTTGCTCCACGCCCAGTACTGCTGGGGTAGGCCGTGTCCTGTCCGATTAGAAAAAGGAGAATTGAACCAACATTTTCCACTGGAAGTCAAATGTACCTCTACAAAATGCTGAGACTAAAGAAATGGAATAGATCTTTTTTCAATTTTTTAAGTGTCCAAATCTGATGTACAATTCAGTAAACAAATATGTTAAAAATATATGCACATTTTACTGTGCATATTTTTATATCATTGTTTTTATTGTGTGCACATTTTATGGAAACACATTTCATTTACCCAAAGAGAGCTCTGTACTAGCCATATTTTACACATGCACTGATTTACTTCAGCTGATGCAACTTAGAAATCCCAAGTGAATTGCTCCTTTCATTTTATTTTATGTGTTGAGAGTTCTATTCACTTTTACAAGTATATACTCAGGCACACTCCTTCAGAACCATCCAGCAGAACCACTTGACTACTTCACAGCACGGTGTCAAAACAAGTTGCTGAAAAAATTCCTTAGAGATTTTGGTCCATGTTGACTTGATATCATCATGCAGCTCAAATGGGTTTCATCAGCCACACATTCATACTGCAAACCTTCACTTCCTCTTCAATCCAAAGGTGCAGTATTTAATTGAATTGCAGACTGCCCACCATAGAAGTTAACTGAAGGCACTGTCATAATCATGGGACCCGCCTAAGATGACGCACATTATGATGCAGAAAATATCAATCTGATAAAAATTAGACACTGACTCTAAAGCAGTGTTTTCCAATCTTTTTAATGTGGTGGCACACTTTTTGTAACCAAAAACATCTCAAGGGACATCACTATTCTACTAACCACTGTCGCAGATTAAGGTCGCTGTCGTCCTCTTGAACCCTTCGACCACTCCAGACACCAGGTAAAAGTCCAATAGTAATATTTATTTGGACAATGTACAGTGCACAAAGCACCCTCCACTCCACAATACTCCTATAACTAACCAATAAACAATACAATAATCAATCCTCCACACTCCCAGACACTTAGCCACCCTTCCTCCCAGCTCAGCTCAGCGTACTGGTTTCCCAGAGTCCTTTATATAGTCCCTGACCCGGAAGTGTTTCTCCCTTCTGTCCATGTGATCATGAACACTTCCGGGTCGGATAAAAAGCTCCTTTCTTCAACCCGGAAGCACGTTGTTTCCTCTTGTCACGTGATCATGACACACCTCCGGGTTATAGGGCAAGTAAGAGTCTGGCAGCCTCCCCACAGTGACTCCTGGTGGTCCCCATGGTATCCAGCAGGGCTGTGCATATAAACTACAAAGTCCATGAGGCCCTGCTGGAATTCGGGGAACGTCCACGCTGTTGGGAGAGCTCCATCTGGCGGCCTGGGGGTGAGGGCTGGAATATTTAGCCGGCCACACACCACACCACAAACACATTATATCTTATACATGAAGCCAGTAAAAAAGCAGCTCTGAGATCAGCATTCGCGGAAATGCCATCTGTTTCGTCCCTTTGCTTGCCCCTCTCTACCTCAGGGCAACTCATATGCCCACTAACCAGCAGTTCTGTGAGTCTCGCTGGTGACCACACACCCAAGCAGATGGACTCTAGAAGCCAGGAGCTGCGTCCAAAGTGCTTTAAGTGCTGTGACTATAATACAGCGATCGCTTTTATGCTTTTATGCCAGCTTTTCCAGGTAGTCCTCTCCTCCTCAGACAGGTCTTGATCAGAACCAGATACGCTGCCTGGTGTTGATCTGTAGTTCACTTATTAAATTCCCTTCTCATTCAATTAGTAGATGATTTCATTTTTTTGCTTATTCTTTGTGTTACAGAATCTTTTGATTTAGCTTCGTTGAATTAATAAGTTAGGTATCACATCCATAACTGTCATATATTATCATTGATCAGTATGCCATGATGCCATCTTTGTCTTGGTATGCCTGCCATCAGTTTGAGTTTTGGTTGTCAGGATGCACCATCTGAGTGCCAGGGGCGCCAATAGGATGTCGTGTCTGTATGATGTCAGCAAGTACATTGGTATTTAAACCAGTCCAACAGTGGTGCCAAATATCCAAGCTTAGGAAAGAAAAGATGAATGATCACAAATTCTGTCTTTGTTCCTTGCACGTCCTTGCTTACTATTCTTTGGGCTACATTTTGGCACTAGTACTCGCTCATCTTGGTCCTCTTGCTTTGTCCCCTGTTATTGTTTGCCCCCTTCTCGCAATTACAATGCAATACAATACCATTTATTTTTGTATAGTCCAAAATCACACAAGAAGTGCTGCAATGGGCTTTAACAGGCCCTGCCTCTTCACAGCCCCCCAGCCTCGACTCTCTAAGAAGATGAGGAAAAACTCCCAATAAACCCTTGTAGGGAAAAAATGGGAAAAACCTTGGGAAAGGCAGTTCAAAAAGGTTTCCAGGTAGGTTGAGCGTGCAGTGGGTGTCAAAAACAAGGGGGTCAATACAATACAATACAATAAAATACAATACACAGAACAAATCGTCAATACAGTGTAAAAAATAAAAAATGTACAAGTATGGAGCAGAATTTAACAGTAGATGATATCACAATTCTTGTCCATCTCCTGGTGCTTTTCATCCTATTCTTGTCTGCTTCGGCAGATAATACAGCCCCGTTCGGTGGGTCTACTTGGAATGACTGCGTAAATGATTGAATGTTAGTGCCAGCTGTTTGTGCCTGAAAATCCTCTTAGTTTCTTTGTATACACAAAGTTGCAAATAAATGTGCACAGCTAGTGAAAGTTAATTTAGTGAGCACTTACAGAAATGGTTTGCCTGCATATTAAAATGTTAGCTTTACTTTTTGTGCTTTGTAACAATGTGCATACTGATTACGGAGAGCTTGTGGATGCTTTTCCTTTAGAGCTAGAGATGTTCAAATCAAGACATGTCTACACCTGCAGCAGTTAATACGAACATATGAACAGTTGACGCTTTTAGACTTTTTCCAGGCATGACACTATACATTGCACGGTACTGGTATCCTTTTATTTACGTGGTTTTATGGTCCTGTGGATGCTTGAGTCCATGATTTTAGTGGAATGCAATAAAGGTCTAATGTATGTGTGTTCTGTTATTGGTGACACAAGTATCTTCTTTTCACCCTGATGTACCACAAAAGGCTAGGAAAGAAAACTTGACAAAGGAACAGTGACACCAGCCAACATTGCTGGATACTAAGAAGAATAAAAGAATAGGGCAAATGTAATATGTTCTTTCTAGAAGTTTAGTCATGACTTTGTGATGGTGTGCTCTGTAGAAGGAAATACAGGTAAAATTCCGTTACAACGAATATCTTTACAACGAAAGTTTCATTACAACGAAGTATTTTTATGGTCCCGACAGTTTCCCCATATGACACGAGTCTATAGAAATCTCGTTACTCACATTTCTTTCACTATCTCCAAATTACAAATTTTGTTAAAAAGAAACTGCCCGATTTTCTTCACCTTGTACCCTCCACCATGCTGGAAAAAATACTGCTCAATTTCGAGGGATTAAACACCATTTCCGCATTATATAAAATCCTATTAGAGTCCCTACCTTTCAAAGACCCAGGAGGACATTGGGAAGAAGATCTCTCGATTAACATATCAGAAAAGGAGTGGCAGGTAGCAAAGCAGAGAATTCACTCAAGCTCCATATGCACAGAGCATAGAATTATTCAACTAAAAATTATGTATCGAGCTCATCTGTCTCACTTAAAACTGTCCAAAATGTTTCCAGGGCAAGATCCAATCTGTGAACGCTGCAATCAAGCTCCTGCCTCACTGGGTCACATGTTTTGGGCCTGCACCAAACTAACATCATTTTGGACCAAAATTTTTAATTGTCTTTCAGACAGCCTTGGGGTCACAATCCCTCCTAACCCACTAACAGCTGTGTTCGGTGTTCTTCCAGATGGATTTAAAGTGGAGAAGGACAAGCAAACGGTGATTGCATTCACTACACTTTTGGCACGCAGACTTATTTTGTTAAATTGGAAGAATCCTAACCGTCCTCTGATAAGTCAGTGGGAAACCGATGTTTTATATTATTTGAAATTGGAAAAAATCAAATTCTCAGTTAGAGGATCTGTACAGAATTTTTTAAAACCTGGCAGGATCAAATCAATATTATTTTAGAATAAGAGAAATAACTATTACCGCATTTAATTCCCTTCTCCATTTTTTATTTACCTATATATATTTCTTCCTTTCTTTTGTTTATTGTTGCCTTATTAAAAAGCCCTAAGCAATTCTCCTTTGGCTAAGCTCTCCTTCTCAGGGGTGGGGTTTGATTTGTCTTCAATTTTTTTTTTTTGTTATAAATTGATCTATTTGTATGGAATGATTACAATACAATTAATAAGTAAAATAAAAAAAAAAAAAAAGAAATCTCGTTACTACGAAGTCCATTCAGCAGATACTTTCATTACAATGAAGTGCCCAAAAGACCTTGAAATGCTTGAATGAATCATCCACAGAGCAGTTAGTTCTGTAGTCGCAGCTCAGCTGTGCACAACGATCCCCACACAGAAACATTGTAAGAAAATTTCTTTCTTCAAACTTTCCTGTTATTGGTTTTTTTTTAGCTGTTTTTGTTTTCGGTGGTTTTCAGTGATGCCTTTTACTTATCGCTCGTCAACATTTGAAAAACATCCATTGGAATTTAACTCATTGTCACCCTCCTATAGAAATGGCAGACACAAAAAAATGATAACAGTTCATATTAGAAAAAAAAACATTACATTTTTGCAGCTCTCGATTGCGGCAAAAATAAAAAGACGTTGCCAGTGAATTCGGAATTTCGCCATCGACACTGTCAACTTTCTTGAAAGACTGAGCAAAAAAAGAAGAAAAATCTCGGGTTGCAAACGTATGCAAACTGCTGCATTTGAAAATGTTGAAAAAGCCATTTTTATGTGGTTCAGTGATGCTCGTTCAAGAAACATTCCTATTAATGCGGCACTCATTCAGGAAAGTGTGAGGTTTCTAAACACTCTTGGGACCTCCGTCAATGGAACGACACGCCAAAGAGTGTCCCGAAGTGCAATGACTGCGTCTGTGGAGAACTGTTTATCTTTTGCCAGGGCAACAGCAGGCTCACAGCTCTGCTGCGTCTCTCTGCCAGAGTAAACAGAAAAGATCTTGATGGGTGATGCAAGGAACATTGTAAATACAGGTAACAGGATTACTTGGCCACTAACCTGGCCACAACCCTGCCTGACTGCTGTGTCTGTTTATAGGAGAGTGGCAGATCCCGCTATAATAAATAAGCGTGCTGTTCCTGTTTCAAGCTGAATAAAGCTGGTTTTGCTAAAGTACTGAGACTCAGCCTCGTGTTTTGGGGTGTAAGACAGGGACTTATAGCGCGACCCCGATCTTTTAGGATTCGCTTCTGTGGCGCCTCACTGCACCGCTGTGAGCCTGCTGTAAGTAAGCTTCCATAGACGCGGCAATTGCGCTTCAGGACATACTTCAGCGTGACGGGGGATCCCAAAAGAGTTCAGAAACCTCACAATATGAAGAAGAAGAAGAAAAAGATGATACGGCTTCTGATTGATAACTGTGCTGTCCACAACATGCTTCCACATTTAGATAATGTTTGCGTTTAATTCCTCCCATCCAATTGCATGGCAGCGCTTCAGCCACTGGATTTGGGCATCATTCGCACCCTGAAAGTGCATTATTGCAAGGAAATGCTGAGAAAAATACTCGTCAGCATAACTTGTAGACAGGAGGAGATTAAAATTAAAGCGAGAGAAGCTATTGAAATGATTGCAGATGCCTGGACGCAAGTTAAAGAAAGCACTATAGCTACACGAAAATGTAGCTGCGTTTTCCCAAAGTTTCCAAAGTTCAGCAGCTCTAACTCAAAAAATGGGATTCAACAAAGGCCTGACATGCAGAAATGATTCCTTTTTTTTTTTTTTTTTTTTTCCTTTTTAAGTGTTTAGTTAAGTTTCAAAATAAAACAGTTCACACAAAATTTTCATTGCAGCAAAATATTTTTTAGGCCCCTGGAATTTCGTTGTAATGGAATTTTACCTGTATATAAAATTCAATGGATAAGTTGATTGATGTGGCACCACTGAACTGGGTAGATGGAACTGAACTCCCTGAAGTAGTTCACAGTAAATATGTTTGCACAGTGAAGAAGCAGAATCTACAGTATGTGCTCTGTCCTTTAGAGCTTTTTCAAAACGTGCAACTTGAGGCTGCTAAATGTAATATTTCTGTCAAGTATATCTGAGGTAGACAGTGCAGCCATTTATTGTCTTCTGAAAGTTAAGCTGTAAAAACTTTAAGACAATTTTTATGTGTTATTATTATTAAGGGTTTGTGCCTTAGTTGTAGTCTGTATGTATACCTTTTCTAAAGTACTTTGTAATTAATAATTATAATAATAATATGTTTTATTTATATGCTTGAGGTGCTTAAAAGATTAATTGATATTATTTTTGTATTTATTTGTCTTTCTGTTTCAGACAATATTATCTTTAAAACCCAGAACATAATGTGGCATTTAAATGCACTAAATGGGTTTAGTTTTGACAAATAATTTTATTGTATGCAATTTAAGCGATAAAAAATTTTTTTTTTTCTATAAAGGAAATCAATTATCTGTTAATATAAAGAGAGATGTTTTATTTTCTCTTTTGTACAATTACTATTGCTCTTAAATAAAGCGAAACTATTATCTGATTACTCAAGATGTAATCAGTAGAATACTTGATTACTTAAATAATTGTTTGCTGCAGCGCTAGAGCTGAGATGTTGATTTTTGTAGTTTTGTTTTCTCTGAACAAATCCAAATCGTATTATGTGATACCAGTAACAGCGGACTGCACATTACACTTGACTTGAGTATTCCTAGTTTTTGTCCTCTTTCTCTGTACGTTTACCATTCGTTTGCTCAGAGGTTGATGTGCTTGCTGTTTCCTGAGCAGCTCTTCTTTTCTCCACCCTAGTGGCCCGCTTCTTCTCTTCTTCCGTCGGCATCTTTTCACATTAAACCTGATTAAGTCAGTGTTTGTGTTGCAATTACTTAGTACGTTTTTCTTAATTTTTCACTTAAGCTGGCACTTAAGTCTTCAATCTGCCTCAAAAATGATTTAAGATATGAAGAGGTGGGGGAAATGACGGCGAAAGTGGTAGGGATGAGAACGGTGACCATACGCATGCGCAGCACCACCGCCCTACTGGCCACTGCCAAGTTGATTCTCCAATAAAATAAAAATAAAAAGAGTAATCAAAATCATCACCACGAAAGCAGACAGTAGAGATCACATAGTATATGTGTACGAAATTTCAGGTCAAAAGGTCAAATAGTTTTCCACCTACAGGTGATTTAAAATCCTGGACAGACCAACGAACAGCCACAGTAGTGTATTACAGAAGAAGATCATCTACTGTTGAATTCTGCTCTGCACTTGTAATATTTCTATTGCACTATTATATTGTATTGAGGATTACTTGTGTCCTCTTCTGTGTATTGTATTGTATTGCCCCCTTTCTTTTAGACACCCACTGCACGTCCAACCTACCTGGAAAGGGGTCTCTCTTTGAACTGCCTTTCCTGAGGTTTCTTCCATTTTTTTTTCCCCTCTTCAAGGGTTTTTTTTTGTCTTCTTAGAGAGTCAAGGCTGGGGGTCTGTCAAAAGGCAGGGCCTGTTAGAGCCCATTGCAGCACTTCTTGTGTGATTTTGGACTATACAAAAATAAATGGTATTGGGCTATCCATCCATCCATTTTCCAACCCGCTGAATCCGAACACAGGGTCACGGGGGTCTGCTGGAGCCAATCCCAGCCAACACAGGGCACAAGGCAGGGAACCAATCCTGGGCAGGGTGCCAACCCACCGCAGGACACACACAAACACACCCACACACACAAGCACACACTAGGGCCAATTTAAAATCACCAATCCACCTAACCTGCATGTCTTTGGACTGTGGGAGGAAACCGTAGCGCCCGGAGGAAACCCACGCAGACACGGGGAGATCATGCAAACTCCACACAGGGAGGACCCGGGAAGCGAACCCAGGTCCCCAGATCTCCCAACTGCGAGGCAGCAGCGCTACCCACTGCGCCACCGTGCCGCGTATTGGGCTATATATAAATAATTTGTATTGTATTTTCTGTTTCTCTCTGTTTTGCTGAGATTGCTCTCCTTTTGAACATTTTAGAAGAAAATGGAATTGGTTTGTAATTTACAACAGTCAATCCTAGCAGTCATTCAGATGATATTATGAAAGCTAAGGTACTTTTAGGAGAACTTAAATGAAAGATTTTAGGTAGAAGCATTTGATGGTGGAAGTGTGTCCTTTACCTTGCCGTATGGTACTCAAGAACCACTAATTGAATAGGCCGGACCTTTAATATGGCTTTTAAAAAATTAGGTTTGTGGACAGTGTATTGCATGGACCGATGTTTCATAATTGTAGACCCACTACTTTGTGAATTTAGACAATACCTCTCACCAGGGACATCAGACAATGATTCAGAAAAAAGAAAACATGTCACGCTATTTACTGTTAGCTTTTCTGTATATATTCTAAAGGAAATGATGTTCAGCTGGTCTGGATGAAGATATATACCACATGGCATAATGTAAAGCTTTCAACATTTTATGATCAGTTCCTTCCAAATGTTGTCTCTATGTAAGAAATTATCAAAATGCCAAAATCTGATCTTTCACTGACGCTTTCTTGCTATCAATTTCAATTTTTTTTTTGAAGAACCCAAATGTATTACATATTTTTTTGTAATTTTTGAAAAAAAAAAAAAACGAATGTCCAGGGCAGCATAGTGCTGTAGCCTCAATGTTTGTGGATGGACACTAGCTTCTAATTCCAGTCCAGTGACTATCTGTGTGGAGTTTGCACCTTCTTTACCTCCCCAAGTCCCACCACACCATGGGTTACCCCCATTTCGGATCCTGGAAGGCCACAATGGATGCAGGTTTTCATTCTAACCATTTTTTAAATTTGTGCCCAGTTTGTGCAGCTAATTAACTTCATTTAATTAATTTGCTATTTAGACCTCAGACCCTTTAAATCAGGAGTGAGCAACGTTGGTCCTGGAGGGCCACAATTGCTGCAGGTATTTTGCTGCAGTCCAGCTGCTTCATGAGAAGTTATTTATTGCTGAAGAAGTACTTACTGCTCAAGTGACATTTTCTGCTTCATTTTAGTTGCTTCGCTTGTGTAGATTTTGTACCCTTTAAGACTAGTCTTGAATAGCCGCATTTGCTATTTTTAATGGCTCCTTATTAGCAATACGATGCAAATGACAAAAGAAGCCAGCAGTTCTCCTTCTCGGTTGTTTCCATTTCCACCCATGTGTAGTCATCGTGCATTATGTGGTTTAGTAAAGTACACAGAAGGAAACAGAAGAGAAAAAAATTAAGAACTGGTAATTACTCATTCATTTTTGGTTTCAAATCATTCAGATGATATCATTAGGAAGGAAATAAAATCTACGATTTAAGAACTACCTGACACTGCAGGAGTATAACAATAGCAAGTCATGCTATTACTGTAAATAAGACCTGTTATTGGCAAGAATTGGTGTCTGTTTAAGCAACATGGTGGGAACAAAAACCTGCAGCCACTCCGGCCATCCAGGACTGACATTGATCACCCTTAGATTAGGTTTAAATGGCAACTTTAAACATAGAGTGTATGAGTGTGCCCTGCAATGGACCAGGGCAAATTGTGTGACAGTGTGGGCCACTCCATCAACCAGTGCACAAACTTCTATATATTTTCCATTCCTTATAAGCAGAAGAATTAACGCAGATTGAAGTCACAGTGTGGTATATCAAGTATGTCTTGCTAGGTTTATCAAATATGCTAATCTCTTTTTTCAGTTAGTACAGTAGACTTTGCATGAGAAGCAAGATCCAGTTTGGTACCTTAAGTCTTGTCTGATCAATTACATCTCTTATTTCTTCTGGGGCTTCTTCCTGAACTGACAGCAGCAATCGCCACACAGAACACATTACGTTTATGATATTCCAGCTCTCTGCACATTTAGAATCCTTACATTAATACTTGATATCACTTTCATAATGAAATGCACTTAACTATGTATATTACATTTTACAGATAAATCGTTAACTTCCATCCATCCATCCATCCATTTTCCAACCCGCTGAATCCGAACACAGGGTCATGGGGGTCTGCTGGAGCCAATCCCAGCCAACACAGGGCACAAGGCAGGAACCAATCCCGGGTAGGGTGCCAACCCACCGCAGGACACACACAAACACACCCACAGCCACACACCAAGCACACACTAGGGCCAATTTAGAATCACCAATCCACCTAACCTGCATGTCTTTGGACTGTGGGAGGAAACCCACGCAGACATGGGGAGAACATGCAAACTCCACACAGGGAGGACCCGGGAAGCGAACCCGGGTCTCCTAACTACGAGGCAGCAGCGCTACCACTGCACCACCGTGCCGACATCGTTAACTTCCATCCATCCATCCATTTTCCAACCCGCTGAATCTGAACACAGGGTCATGGGGGTCTGCTGGAGCCAATCCCAGCCAACACAGGGCACAAGGCAGGAACCAATCCTGGGCAGGGTGCCAACCCACCGCAGGACACACACAAACACACCCACACACCAAGCACACACTAGGGCCAATTTGGAATCGCCAATCCACCTAACCTGCATGTCTTTGGACTGTGGGAGGAAACCAGAGCGCCCGGAGGAAACCCACGCAGACACGGGGAGAACATGCAAACTCCACGCAGGGAGGACCCAGGAAGTGAACCCAGGTCTCCTAACTACGAGGCAGCAGCACTACCACTGCACCACCGTGCCGACATCGTTAACTTCATTTAAATAATGAATACTGTTAATAATTACACATGTGGGGGCAGCAGGGTGGCAGAGCAGTAGTGCTGTTGTCCGACAGGGAGTCACAATCCTGGTGTTCCCTGCCTGGAATTTGCATGTTTTCATGGTGGTTTCCACCGTGTGCTCCGGTTTCCATCCAAATACTTGCAGGTTTGGGGATTTAATGATGATAAAATGATGCCAGTGTATATGAGTGCTTATATTCACCTTGCGATGAGCTGATGCCCCGTCCAAGGATTGTTTCTGCCTCGTGCCCAATGCTAGCTGGAATGGGCACATCCCTGGATTGATGGATTGAATCACTAAACATCCATCCTTTTTAGAGATATTGTGGCAAGGTGCCCTTGGAATGTAATGGGTGTTTCAGGCAATTCACAACACAGTGAAGCCGAACGTTTTCTCACCACGATGATATCTCACACTGCCAACTGGTGGAATCTTACGTAAAGTACGCTCGTAAATATAAACAGTACAACGCTTACATAGCAATAGCGCCCACAGGCGCATGCGTCATGTTGCGTGAAGTATAAAGTCTTCAAGACAAATTTGAACAAGGGGAGGCCCCTGACTGCTCTTTCCTCCATCTTGCCTATGGGCTTTTTTCGTTCCGTAATTCCATTAGTTGAACCCTTGTCCAAATTCCACCTCACAAACCCAAGGGTCTTTAAAACCAGGGTGATGATTCCTTCCAGGTTTCCAGGACTGCATTGAAAAGAAGTCCTCTCAGCATCCCCAGATGTTCTTCAATACCTCCCCTGTACCACGGTATACTGTGAATTACCAGATTGGTTGTTCTCCCCAGACACCTTGAAGGTGTTGCAGATAATGGCCTCCAGTGGTCATGGGAGATAGATAGATAGATAGATAGATAGATAGATAGATAGATAGATAGATAGATAGATAGATAGATAGATAGATAGATAGATAGATAGATAGATAGATAGATAGATAGATAGATAGATAGATAGATAGATAGATACTTTATTAATCCCAAGGGGAAATTCACAATTGTACTAATAATAACATTAGGGTATATTTTGATCCAAGTCGGCACTGGTAGTGCCCCCTGCTGAATGATGCTGCTACCTCCAATACATTTCACACAACACACCTTTTATTTGGTGCTGGATTCAGCGGACAAGATGAGGTCGTTCGCTCCATTGTTATGACTTTCATGGTTTGGCTCTTGTGGTGACCTTACAGGTTGTGTCTTCTGTGTTCTGCTTCCTGTCCTCCCCTAAAAAGAAAGAGTAGCAACTTCTAAGGCATATGGAGTTCTGGCTCCTGCAGTTTGATCAACTGTTAAGGTGCATTCAGAAAATCAATGGATGCATTGAGAAAATGTATTTAATTCAATAAAAATGAGAACATTTAAAAGTCAAGTCAAAGCGAACTTTATTGTCATCTCAACCATATACAAGTATACAGATAGACGAGATTGCGAAGCTCAGGGTCCACAGCGTAACAACATGAAGTGCAAATAAAAAATTAAAATTAAATTAAAAATAGAATTAAAATTAAAATTTAAAATTAAATTAAAATGTAAAATTAAAACACAAACAATACAAGACATTGTGCAAAGACAAGACTGATGCAATTTATGGTATTATGCAATCTAGATAAATATAGTCAATAAATATATAATATATAATATAAAAAATAAATAATAGATATAAATAATACAGAAATTATCAGTATATGATAATAGTTGCTTAAGACATGTTTAAAAATGGCAGGTCAGAATGTTTCACAGCAGAAAGATATCAAAGAATGTCAAAGTGCAGTGTGAAAATATATTTGTAAAAATGATTTGTTTCCATCCATCCATTTTCTAACCTGCATATCTAGCTCTGGGTAGCAGTTTATTTTTCAATATTAAGCTAAGGATTACCTTGTTTGTTTTTCTCGGGTCCCAGAGCTGCCAGAGTAACAGCCAGACCAGCAGATAACTGTCAGGAAGTGACTTCCACTTTTGAGATGCGTTTCCTCCTGAATGCACAGACCCCGTATTTGTTCTTTAACAAGTTCTTATCATTGCTGCATCTAATTCATACGTGATGAGTTGGCCCAGCGGGGACTGGCAAGACATGACACATAACCTCAAAAAAAACATAGCTGCATACAGCAGTGAAAGTGAATGTCCGATAATGGATGGCATGTAATGCCTTGTTCAATGGTGATAATGCGCAAAGCAATCTATAGCTCAATAAGCATCCTCAACTAATGTCTTATGGATTTGCTTCCTTGCTTTATGGCACATTGTTATGAAGGTCACTCAAGCCTGCTGCATCCTTGCATGATGCACTCTTTGGCCTTTGGAACTAAGATGAATGAATAGGAAGGTCACAAAAAATACTTCGAAAAGTCTTCTACAAAAAAATGAAAGATCTTGACGCTGTCAGAAAGTGATGTTAATATTGCTGGCACATACAGAATGAAACACTTTTAACCACTTCTGTTTCTGTTTCTGTTTCTTTTTCTTTTTTGCTAATAGGTGGGAGTCTCTGATCTTAATAGTGATGTACATGGTGTATATCCTAATCATGAAGTAAGTAGACACCTTAACGTATTGTTTAAACTGCAGCTGGCCCCTCAGTCATGCAGTTCTAGGTACAACAGGTTTAGGAGGATAATAATTTATAATAAAGTTTTTGACTTGAATGTTTTTTTTTTTAGCATTTTGCATTTTGTCTAATAGTTATTTATTCTTTCCAGTATTTAAATAATGTGCAATAACCCGATAGTGCAGTAGTTATTATTCTTTCCATTGGTATATAGCATCACAGAACTTTTTTTGCAACTTTTTGCACCATTTGTTTATTTACTTGTTGTGTTCTACATATATGTCTGCACTGAAGGAGCTGCTTTTAATCTCATTGTACATGTGTATAGTGACAATAAAAGGCATTCTTCTTCTATTTGTCTAGCCTCATAATTGTCAACTATGACATAATATTACTGACATACAGCATAGTAAAGTACACATTAGGAAGATACTTTCTGTTAAACACTTTATGCCATTAGAATGCCATTATAAGCTACAATATATATGAGGTTGAGGTTGGCAGGATGCGCTGATAGCACGTTGTCACACCCACCAAACACTGAACATCCTGGATTAGGACCCAAGTGCAGTGGGTGACACCTCAGCACCACACTGGAACAGTGGGAGGTTTTTCTTGAAGTTGAATTATTGTATTACCAGTAATGGCGCAGTGCATGATAACGTACAGTGAATCCACTTGACTTGATCATTCCTAGTCTTCATCCTCTTTCTCTGTATGTTTACCATTCGTTTGCTCAGAGGTTGATGTGCTTGCTGCTGCCTGAGCAGCTCTTCTTCTCTCCACCCTAGCAGCCCGCTTCTTCTCTTCTTCCGTTGGCATCTATTTGCATTAAAACTGATTAAGTCAGTGTCTGTGTTGCAATTACTTAGTACGTTTTCCTTAATTTTTCAACTAATCTGGCACTTAAGTCTTCAATCTGCTTCAAGAATGATTTAAGTTATGAAGAAGTAGGGGAAGTGACGGTGAAAGTGGTAGGGAATGAGAACGGCGCCCGTACACATGCACCGCATGGCTGCCCTGCTATGTGCTGCCGAAAGTTGATTCTACAATAAAATAAAATAAAAATAAAAAGAAGAATAACCTTGGAGGTCAATCATCACCCCGAAAGCAGACAGTAGACGTCACGTAGTATATGTGTACCAAATTTCAGGTCAACAAGTCAAACGGTTTGCAAGCTACAGGTGATTTAAAATCCTGGACAGACACACAAAGAGCCATGGTAGCGTATTACAGAAGATGATTACAGTGGATTTAGAAAATATTCAGACCGCTTCATTTTCTGCACACCACAGATTTAACTTTAAATGAGTATATTGTCTAGTTTTACCCATCAGTTTACACTCAATAACCCAGAATAGCAAAGTGAAAACATGTTTTCAGAAGGTACAAAAGGTTTAGAAATAGAGGTGTGTAAGAGAGGATATGCTAACTCTTTGAATGTGGTCCTGCGTGTGTGCATAGGGGACAGCTTAAGGCAGTGGTCCTCAGTCACGGTCCTGGAGGGCCGCAGTGGCTGCAGGTTTTTGCTCCAACACAATTGCTTAATAAGAAGCACTTATTGCTCAAGTGACACTTCTGCTTCACTTTAGTTGTCTCGCTCGTTAAGATTTTGAACCCTTATCGCTTATTTTAGTCTGTATTCTTGGTTTTTAATTGCTCCTAATTAGCAATAACATGCAAATGACAAAATAGACCAGCATTTCTCCATTTAGCTTGTTACCATTTACACTTGTGTGTATTTATCATGCACTATTGGGTTTGATTAAATACTTGGAAGGAAAGTGAAGAGAAAAAAGTGAAGGACTGAGAATTACTGATCCATTTTAGCCTTCAAATCATTTGGATGATATCCTTAGAAAGGGGAAGAAAATCTAGGATTTGAGAATTACCTGATATAGCAGAGCTAAAGCACTAACAAGCCATGAAATTAAATTATTGGCAAGAATTGCTTTCTAATTAAGTAACCTGGTTAGAACAAAAACCTGCAGCCACTGTGACCCTCCAGGACTGTCATTGAGGACCCCTGGCTTAAGGGCTCTGGTGATGGTAATTGCCCACTGCTCCAGGGGTGAGCGCTGTGATATTAAAGTCTTTTCTTCCATCTGCTTACCAGAAGACTGATGACTTTAATATCACTGATGTCATGTCCGGTGTCTGTTGACCTGGATCCACGTCTTCCTACCAACTACGCCACTGTGAGAAAAAAGGCAGAAACAACATAAAGGGTTGGGGCACCCAAAGGCAAACCCTGTATAACTGGTGAGGAGAAAAGAAATGCGTTTAACAAACAGCGCGGAGAATGTCTTTTCAGATAGGTGTCTAAACATCGACTGCCGAAGGGCTGGTTCATACTTCACACGCAAAATGGATACATGTATCTGCACACATCATGGCTGCCACGCACTCTCAGCATTCATTTGATGCATCCTATGAGAACTTCCTCAGAAATTAATGCAACACGTGCGTGAGTTGCAGTCGGGGGGCGCAGTGTGTTCAGGTTGGAATGTGACGTCAGAGTCTCTGTTTACTATCAACATGTAACAGCAAGCCGCTTTGAAGATTCAGTATGCGTGCTTTGATGTTTGATGAATGGTTCGATGTGGTGAAGTAAATCATTAAACTTTAATGCTGATATACACATGTATTCTTGGTGCTTCTCTCACATAGGAAATACAAACGTCGCATAGTCCCCTTTTTTTTTTTTGCACCTTTGCAACAGCATCAGAATGTATGTGAACCACAGAGAATAAAATTAGGGACACAACGAAGAAAGAAAAGGTCTGTTTTGTGATTAAAGTGGAAGTTTCGACTTTAATCCTGTAGTATGTTTTGTCATTAAAGTAGAACGTCGTAAATGTAATCTTAAAACTGACCCAATTGTTAATCGCTATGTGCTTCTGGGTCTTCCTCCTGCGGCAGGCAGTGATCGCCACACAGAACACGTTAAATGTATAATATTCCAGCTATGTGCACATTTAGAATCCTTAGATTTATACTTGATATCACTTTCATGATGAAATGTGTTAAAGCATGTATGTATGTATTTTACAGATAAATCATTAACTTCATTTAAATAATTAATACTGTTAACAGTGTGGGGGTGGCACAGTGGCGGAGCGTAGTGCTGCTGCCTCGTAGAGAGTCACGTTGCTGGTGTTCCCTGACTAGAGTTTGCATGTTTTCCTGGTGGGTTTCCACAGTGTGTTTTGATTTTCTTCCAAGGAGATGCAAATTTGGGGATTTGGTGATGTTAAATGATGCTAGTGATGCCCCATCCAGGGATTGTTTCTGCCTCGTGCCCGATGCTTACTAGAATGGGCACGTCCCTGGATTGAAGTATGTAATCATTAAACATCCATCCTTTTTAGAGATATTGTGGCAAGGTGTCCTCAGAACTTAATGGATGTTTTGGGCAATGCACAACACAGCGCAGCCAAACGTTGTTTTCTCACCGTGATGATATCTCACACTGCCACCCGGTGGAATCCTCCAGATTTACATATGTATAAATAGTACACCGCTTACATGGCAGAAGTGTCCGCAGGTGCACACGTCGCATTACGTGAAGTATAAACCTGGCCTAAGAAAGGAAGAGGCAGGGTCTGGGTGGGCAGACACCGGAAGTGACATCATTGTACATCCAGGTGAGCATTCATTGGTTATCAGTTCTAATGCACACAGAGTTCATGTCTATAACTAAAGTCAAATTCAAACCTGTTTGAGTTTATCATAGCGAGTTGCAGGGCACGTCACATTACATGAGTGGATTCACAATATTGCGCCACCAACTCAAGTCGTTGGAAAAGTCATCAAATGTGACATTTCTGCTGACTAGCTGAAGGTACATGGCTGTCACAGAACATCAGCTCTGATGCAATTCCTGGAACAACGACCAATGGGGTCCAGTCTTCCTTTGATCCATGTGTTTGGGGTCACACAGACACAGCTCACACTAAATCACACTGCATATGTCAAATGAATGTGTGTTATGAAAGCTGTTTTTCACTTTCTTTTAATGATCTTTACATTTACCTGCTTTTAAAGGTTTAACTCCAGGGCACAACGCTACTTTGACCGCAGGAAGAAAAGCACTGTCAATATGGCCAACGGGTCAGCAAACAATGCGGAGATTGATGACAGCAGCAACTGTGAAGCCACTATGGTGTTACTGAAGAAAGGTAAATAGGCCACTCTGCTTGTAGAATTCAAAACTATTTATCTTTTTTTAGGGTATTTTAATCTTTTTAATATTTTACCTTTACCAAACCATCACTGTACTGTACACCTATTGCCCTCTTCACCTCATACATATGATTTTCCTCTTACATTTTGTTTATTTCATAATGTAGTCTTCCAAATTTACATTGCCTTCTTTGGATCAAATGCAGTGTTACAGCTCACTATAAGAGTCACCCTGTATTTCTGTTCTTTATTGCGATATCCATTAGCTGTAACTTGTAGGTCTAGAACTGGCGGAGTGGTGGCTCTGGGGCTAGGGATCTACACTGGCAATCGGAAGGTTGCCGGTTCGAATCTCATAAATGCCAATAGGGGATCTGCTCTGTTGGGCCCTTGAGCAAGGCCCTTAACCTGCAATTGCTGAGCGCTTTGAGTAGTGAGAAAAGCGCTATATAAATGCAAAGAATTATTATTACTATAAGATGAGGCAGAGTGCTTCCCACCACCATTGCACCAAAGAAAAGTCCACAGGATTCTGAACCACCATTGGCATTAATGTGACAAAGGAGAAACCAGATTGGTCCTCACCTCCACTGTTATTATTAATCAGCGGCCGTAGTAAAGGACAACCCAGAATGTCTTCAGTGTCATTCATGATTGGCGTCTGCTATAGCAGAGGGGTTTGAGACCCGGCTGTCACTAATGATAATCTTATATACCAAAGGAAAACCCAGAGTTTCATACAGCCACCTGTTTCACTGAGTAGTAGTTATGCAATTAATTATTTATAAAATGTGTTATTACATGTACTACCTGTGAACTTGCTACAGCGCCCTGCGCCTGCACTTACTGAAAAATGCTATACAGAATAAGTAAATGGAATTGAATGAAGTTGTCAAAGGACAAAGTCACAGTGCTTCAAAACACCTTTGCTAGTAATAAGCCAGCAGAAGAACTTCAAACAACCTTTAATGAGCAATGAGGTGAAAATAAGAGAATCCTGTCATCACCGTCCTTAATACGTGGCAATGTTACAAAGGAGGAACATTCTAGGAGAATATGGAGGACATCCTGTCGCCACTGTCATTAATAAGAGACAACATGACCCAGTAGAAGCCAGAGTGTTGTCATTAATGAGTGCCCACGAAAGGGAAACTGGAGTCGCCCAAAAATCATTAGTGAGTCACCAATGAACAGCAGAGACACCAGAGTGCCAGAGTTACTGTTCTCATTATGACAATGGATAAGACAGCAATTCTTGTTGTTAATGACTAACTGAGTCCCCAACTCCGGTCCTGGAGGACCACAGTGGCTGCAGGTTTCCTAACCCTTTTCTTAATTAGTGACCTGTTTTTGCTGCTAATTAACTTCTTTTGAATTCATTTTAATTGACTTGCTCTTGAAGACTCAGACCCCTTAATTGTTTCTTTTTCCTTAATTAGAAGCCAAACAATAATGAGATACAAAATGAGCCAAAACAGGACCAGCAAAACATGACCAACATTTTCAATCATAAAATAGCTCAATATAAAGAAAGATGAAGGTCTCAGGAATGTTGATCTGCTAAGGGTCCTCAAAACATTTGACCAGTGCTCCTAGAAAAAAGACAATTCACAATTTCGGAAATGTCTGCTATTGCACAGCAAGAGCAGCAACAAGCCATGGAATTAAAGAACGGGTTTAATTAACGACAAGACTCGACACCTCATTAAGCAACTGGTTGGAGTGACATTGATTGGAGTTTGAGGCCCTGACTTAGTTGGTCTTCTGTTGGCTCCCTCACTTCACATTTAATTTCTGTTTGGGTGCCATTTAAAGAAAGAAATAAAGCAATTCAGAGGAACAATAAAGAAATTCAGAGGAACAAATCTTAAAAAAACAAGTTAATTAAAATTAATTCAAACAAAGTTAACCAACAGCAAAAACAGACCACTAATTAAGGGTTAGAATGAGAACCTGCAGCCACTGGGACCCTCCAGGACTGGAGTTGGGGACCCCTGAACTACAGTATATGCCATTAATAATTATTAATGACAGTAGTGGTTGGACCTAATCTTAGTTTCTCCTTTGAAAAGTAGCAATTCCCAAACCAACTTAGTCTGTTTCTCCTCAGGACAACACCTACTGCCACCACACCAAGTCGACTCTCTCTACTCAGCCTCCTCTGAGACAGCCTGTATATCCGCCTAAATCATTCTCATCTCCATTCTTTTCAACCTAATATGCTCTACTTTCATCAGCCGTGTCTCACTCTCATACGGCACATTAGTCCTCACCCATTTTTTATCAGAAGCAAAATTAAACACAACTGATTCTAACACAATAGTCCAAAAACCTTGTGATGTGCTAACAGTTTGAACTTGTTGACAGAATCTGGTTTGTTTTCCTTTCATAGAGTGATATGAGTAAGAGTTCATAGCACAATCTACAATGACATTTACTGTAAATACAGAAATTAAAACAAGATGATGACTTTGATTAAACATTTGGCCTTGACACCCACAAAGCCTGATCTCATTTGAACTATTTGTGTTACAATTTGTGTTGCTATGGACTGGGTTATCATTTTTATGCAGATGACACTCAACTCTATTTCAATGTCAAAAGTGCAACTTCATCAGAGTTTTCTCAGCTCACAACTTTCCTCAGTGAAATTAAAACCTGGATGGAGCAGAACTCTTTAAAATTAAATTGCAACAAAACTGAACTCCTGCAAATTGGCACTAAAGCGCTACTTAAGAAGATGAGATCCTTTTCAGTCACTCTTGACAGTGATCTCATCAGACCTTCTTCTGATGCAAGGAATCTTGGTGTCATTTTTGATTCCTCCCTTTTTTATTCCGCCCACATAAACCACATTAAGAAACTTTCTTACTTTCACCTCCATAACATATCCCATGTTCGCTCATTCCTTTCCTTTTCTAATGTTGAGAAACTTGTCCATGCTTTTATCACATCCCAAATCGATTATTGTAACTCGCTGCTGGCAGGTGCCCCTTCTAATCTTATATCACAGCTCCAGTTGATTTAAAACTCGGCTGTAAGAGTCCTTACTCGAACCAGCAGCAGCGAGCACATCACATCCATCCTGCTTCGCCTTCACTGGCTCCCTGTGTCTTACAGAATTGAATATAAAATTCTATTAATAACCTACAAAGTTTTAAATGGCCTTACACCAAACTACATCAGTGACCTTCTTCATCACTATATGCCTGTCCGCCCACTAAGGTCCTCTGATTCTGGTAATCTTGTTGTGCCTCACACAAACCTGCACTCTATGGGTGACAGGGCCTTCAGCTCCATAGCACCCAGACTTTGGAATGACATCCCGAAATTAATCAGGTCAGCTGACTTCATTCATTCTTTTAAAAAACAACTTAACTTTAGGAAGGTTTTTAACTTAACATTCTGCCCTTTCTTTCTTAACTTAACTTAACATTCTGCCCTTTCTTTCAGTTTACCTCTCTGTCCAGGTGCTCTGGATAATTTGTGTGTCTGTTATATCACAAATTAGGTTATTTGTTAGGTTTTTATTTTAGTATTGAATTTAGTATTTTACTCTGGTTTATTGTCCTTTATTCTATTTAATGCTTTGTTATCTGTTTCATTGTTCTATTCAGGAAAAAATTTGTATCCAATGTTACATATACGCTACTGTTTTTTTTTTTCTAAGACTCTGTGAAGCGCCTTGAGCATGGGAAAGGCACTATACAGTATATAAATAAAATGTATTATTATTATTATTATTATTATTATTTACAATGGAAACCCTAAGTGGTGCCTCTGGGAAACACACCTTGGTTCGCACTCACGCTTTCAGCATGTCAAGCCTAAATCTTGTCAAAGTGTTCCCCATGTTTACATGGGCCTCTCTCTGAGTGTTGGAGTTTTTCGTCAAAACTGTGCAATACATATTAAAGTATTTTGATTGTCATATACAGTTTTGAGTGTATGTTCGGATTAAAGTTTTGATGATTACTGTATACATACACTTGTGAACGGAATAAGTGCTAATTCAAATCTATGCATAGCACCTCATTTCAAAGTTTAACTCATAAAATATTCAATAACTGTGTCAAAGAATGGACTGGCATCAAGTCCAGGAATGGTTCGTGTATTGTGCCTAATGCTAGAAGGACAGGCTCTGGCTTCACATGACCTTAAAACATGATTAAGTATGTTCTACAGGTGGATGAATAGGTGTAAGCATAATGGCTGCTTCTGATGGTATAGAAAGTCACATGTTAATGTCTGAACTCTTCAGCAAACTACCATTAATAAACTGCCATGTACTCCATGTAGGTGAATATCTCACCACACATAAACCCAATACATTGTTAAACATGTTAGAAGCTACACAGAATCTACTCTTTGTTACTTATTGTGATATACTGTCAAGCAAAAGTAATTTAGAAATAGTGCGACAGTTCCGGCAACCGGAAGTGGTACTTTAACTGAATAGTTTCGTGAATTTTCAAATAAACAATGGTTATTACAGATAGATGATTCAAATTGTGTATAGATATTTATAATGATAAATAGCAAACATATATGAAATTTCAGAAAAATTACTCAAACAAAAGTAGTATTTTATTTAAACAACCATCCAAATTTTTTGCATCATGGAAATATAAATGTGTACACGATATTAAATACTGTATTCAATATAACACATATTCTTTCAATAACTATTATTAATTTTATTTTAATTCATATATCATCAGTTTAACAATAATGTGTAAACACAACATGCCATGTACATATAAAGATTTAATGGGAACAATAAGATGCTATGTCCCTGTATTATTCCTGGAAATACATTAAATTTTATGATATTTTTTTTATTTCCATCATCATTTTCATAATTAAATGTAGCTAAATGCAGCTTCACCTACAGCAATTTGTTGCAACAAATCTTAACTATATATATAAAATCCAACGTCTGTCAATCTGCTTTTCACGATAGAACAACTTAACAGATTTAGATTGGGTTTTTTTCTATAATTTGTTTGAACATTACGGTTGTTTTTGCGACTTCTCTCATATCATAGTTCACTTGCTGTACCAATTTATTTGCATGAATCCGAGACTCACGAAGTGGGCCAAGGTGAGGGGGCCAAGGACCTCCTCGCTCACATGCCAACCTCGAGGCGTGTGCCTTACCTCCGCTTAGCTAGTAAACGAGAGAACTACTTAACAGATTTAGATCGGGTTTTTTTCTATACTTTGCTTGAACATTCCGTTTGTTTTTGCAACTTCTCTCATTGCCTAAGAATCATAGTTCACTTGCAGGAGTGATATATTCACGCTAATCCGAGACACAGGCTGCGGGCAAAGGGAAGGGGGAAGCGTGACGTCAGGAGTGGGGAACCGGGCAGGGCCCTCCTTATTATCCTTTTTCACTAATATGTGGGTGCAACCACGGGGCACAGCTAGTATTATATAATACTAACAGTTTTCCTATGTTTTTCGGTAACTATAACTCTTTTATTTTGCATGTAATCTAGGTAATGCATATGCAATCATAAAAAAATTCCACCACTGTTTTCGACCTTCTTAAGTGTAAAAATATCGTTAGAATGTAAAGTTTGATTGTAAATAGAGATAAATGATTGTGTATTGATATTATCAATTAGTTATGATGAGAAACAAAGAGATGTGATATTTGAGAAATATTGCACAACTGGAAGTGGTTCTGTTGACCTTTTCCTCTGTGTCAGTACACAAGAAAGTCGAGGGGAGTGCACTCCTGATTTTTTTAATTTAAAACAGATTAAATCAGTAAATAAAAAACCTGTAAAAACAGTATTCCAACCTATGCCCAATAGTATAATATTGCTCCACGGATGAAGTTTTATGGTTTTTATGTAATTATTCTGCTAACAAACAACATGATTGTAAAGACGTTTCGTCTGTTGCTTCACTTCCCTAATGAGCTGGATTCATCTCCAAGCCACTTAACCGTATCTTTTTGCACGTTTCCTGTTCTGCCCGTATCCTTGCAGGCATTCCCCAGGTGTTGTATTTTTCTGCCCTTTTCCAAAGACATGTGAGAAACAAATATTATACTTTTATTCAAAAAATACAAAGTAGTGAGTTTCATTTTGACAATGTCACTGGTTTTTATAGTTTGCCCCTCACTGGCCCATAATGGGACCTGTGTGTATACCCAACGGGCAAAACTGTCAGCATTACTCTTTGATCCTTTTAATTACAAAACACATCCCTCATCTGTAAAAGGTTAATTTTTTTACAGGGTGTGACTTGAGAAGGACAGTAAATGACTGTCAAATAAAAGTGATAATATCAAAGTTTGTCCAAGCAAGTTTAGAAAACCTTATGTAGATCAAAGAGGAAAGTTACACAGCGTGATAAATCTTACTTCACAATTTACTCTGCGCACGAGCTTATGAATACCTGCATAATGTTTGCTAAACTTCCTCCACTCATGCAAGGAAGGTTGACAGGCAGCTCTAAATGTGTTTGACATGACTAAGTGTGTGTGAACGTGTGCATGAGGGTCCTGTCCTTCACCCAGTGCTACAGGGATACTTCTCTCTGACTCTTTGCAACACTGTAATGGAGTCAGTAGGTTTAGGAAATGAATAGAGGAATGTCATCCAATCCCATTATGGAAGATAAAAAGAATGAACCTTTCATTGGCACTGAACTTAACCAACCAGTTTTAAGCAACTCCTTCTCTGGCTCAGTCCTTCTAATGCCCCCATTAATTTCCACAGTACATCAATATAAACATTAGAAGGTACACATGAAATGAGAAATGTGTCCTGAAAGGTCTCTGAAATGGAAGGCTTTTGTTAAAGCTGCACTTAAAATTAGGAGCCAGCTATTGCAGGCAAATGAAGTACAAATTCACAAATAAGTGTTTCATCTTCCCATTTTCTGCTGTGTTTTAGTGGTTTTGGTTTGAGACAAATATCAGCTTTCTCAAAGGTTCCTAAAGGGCATCAGGCATCAGACACAATACAATACAATACAGTACAGTTTATTTTTGTATAGCCCAAAATCACAAAGGAGTGCTGCAATAGGCTTTAACAGGCCCTGCCTCTTGACAGCCCCCCAGCCTTGACTCTCTAAGAAGACAAGGAAAAACTCCCCAAAAAAAAAAACTTGTTGGGAAAAAATGGAAGAAACCTTGGGAAAGGCAGATCAATCCTCACAGGTGGCGCAGTGGTAGTGCTGCTGCTTTGCAGTAAGGAGACTGTGGAAGATTGTGGGTTCGCTTCCCGGTTCCTCCCTGTGTGGATAGCGCTTTGAGTACTGAGAAAAGCGCTATATAAATGTAATGTATTATTATTATTATTAAGAGAGACCCCTTTCCAGGTAGGTTGGGTGTGCAGTGGGTGTCAAAAAGAAGGGGGTCAACACAATACAATACAATACACAGAACAGAACAAATCCTCCTTACAGAATAATTTTAGAAGTACGGAGCAGAATTTAACAGTAGATGATATCACATAATATGATTTGGATTTGTTTAGAGTCCTGGAGACCTCATCCATCAAGCTGCCTCCCCCATTTGTCCATTCCACGGCTGAAACATTGCTGGGCCAGCCAATCCGATGAAAGGACCCCTCTTTCCCACGATTCCTGCGATCCTCCATCAGGGATGACTTTACCTTAGGCAGGCAAAACAACTTGGCAGGTGGGCCGTGGCACCAAGTGCCACATTTGAGTACCGAGAAGAGAAACAGAATAGGTGAGGGTTAGTATCCAATTCTAACTATCATGTTACTTATGTTTTAGTGCTAATGACTAACAACAGAGATGCAGTCTGTACAGTTAATCAGCAGCTCTAGTCAGGGTGTGCTAAACTGAAGTTGTGAGTCTTTAAAAGCTGAGACCGAAGGGGCATCTCTTATAGTAGCAGGCAGACCATTCCACAGTTTAGGGGCCCTGTAACTAAAAGCTTGACCTCCCACTGTTATTTTATTAATCCTTGGAATCATAAGCAGACCGGCATCTTGAAATCTTAATGTGCGCTCTGGTTTGTAAGTCATGATAAGTTCAGACAAGTAAGCCAGACACCATTATCAGTGATAAAAAGTTATTAATTAGTATGATTTATTTGCTCATCCAAAGTGACCGAAAATTTTATTGAATTAAAACAAAACAAATGCAGTCATCCAATCTCAAAAAATGTACATCTGTCTTTAAAATTAGATGCCCTGCTGTTTATTGTCAAATTTCTTGTAAAAAAAATCTGTACTCTCCACCTCTGCCCGAAGTTATCCACCTTCATCCACCAAAAAAAAAATCTGAAAGGCTCTGACTGCACAATCCAAGGCATTTGTTTTTGTCCATTGTGTATTCCTCAGTTGTATTTCCATAAATGTGACCCTTTCCTTAAATAATGAACTCTAACCATATTCTCCAACAGGAAAAACTGTTACCCCTTCTTGCGATGCCTCACCGCATATTTGTGCTCTATTTCTGCATACAAAACAGAATTAATAGCACGTCTTCTAATCCAGTCATTTTTTTCAGCTAATTTCCATCGCAAGCCATCAGTCCTGATGGTTGATGAGCTGCTCTCTGCCTATCCTCACCAGCTCACCTTCTCTGAGGCTGGCCTCCGGATCATGATTACCAGCCACTTTCCACCACGGACCCGGTTGACCATGGCAAGCCGCATGCTTATCACTGAGGTACGTCAAATCTGCTTGGCTCCCATACATTAACAGCAAGACCACAGTAAGCAAATTTAACTGGGGGGATCATGCAGCTTAAAAAAAATCAAGGTTATCCATTGAAAATAAGTGTGAAATGTTAAAAGATGCTGTGAAAAGTACATACAAGCAAACCTTTGAGCACCTATGTTTACACTTCATTTGATAATGAAAACTGATGTTCCCCCTAGACGAACAAATTTGTCACAACGACACCCTATACATGAATGAAAAAGTTAGATATTTCTATTATCTTTTATGCTGAGTAATAAAGTTCTGATTAGACAGACAGACAGACAGACAGACAGACAGACAGACAGACAGACAGACAGACAGACAGACAGACAGACAGACAGACAGATAGATAGATAGATAGATAGATAGATAGATAGATAGATAGATAGATAGATAGATAGATAGATAGATAGATAGATAGATACTTTATTATTCCCAAGGAGAAATTCAAAAACTCCGGCAGCAGCATACTGATAAAAAACAATATTAAATTAAAGAGTAATAAAAATGCAGGTAAAAACAGACAATAACTTTGAATAATGTTAACGTTTACCACCCCGGGTGGAATTGAATAGTCGCATAGTTTGGGGGAGGAACGATCTCCTCAGTCTGTCAGTGGATCAGGATGGTGACAGCAGTCTGTCGCTGAAGCTGCTCCTCTATCTGGAAATGACACTGTTTAGTGGATGCAGTGGATTCTCCATGATTGACAGGAGCCTGCTGAGCGCCTGTCACTTTGCCACGGATGTCAAACTGTCCAGCTCCATGCCTACAATAGAGCCTGCTTTCCTTACCAGTTTGTCCAGGCGTGAGGCGTCCCCCTTCTTTATGCTGCCTCCCCAGCACACCACCACGTAGAAGAGGGCGCTCGCCACAACCGTCTAATAGAACATCTGCAGAATCTTATTGCAGATGTTGAAGGACGCCACCCTTCTAAGGAAGTATAGTCGGCTCTGTCCTTTCTTGCACAGAGCATTAGTATTGGCAGTCCAGTCCAGTTTATCATCCAGCTGCACTCCCAGGTATTTATAGGTGATTAAATTAAGAAAGTGATTAAACATGTGTATCACCACATTTAACAGAGATTTAGTTAATAAACACACACACAATCTAATTGATCTTATATGATCCTCTGTGGTTACAGATAATTTCAAGAAGTATTTTGTTTCATGTATATTGTAAGCTGCTACTGTACCTTTATGGTATTAAAGAGAGTCGCAGGCCTTGCTTTTCTTCAATATTGCACTTATGTTAGAGCCGCTCTCCCAGATATTTGTTAGTGTAATACACTTCATCTGACTCCAATTCCCTTCTTCTGGGAAGATATTGAAGAACAAAGAAGAACAATAGACAGACGCACGGTCCTCTTTTTTCCACTTACAGGTTAGTTGTATTTTTAACTTTATCACACAGACTTGCTACACATCAACACCATATATCCAAAACCTGCCATCCAACTCTGTTTTATAACCACTGTGTTGACACAGTGACCTTTTACCTCAACTCTGAAAAATTATATATATATATATATATATATATATATATATATATATATATATATATATATATATATATATAAATAAAATATATATATAATATATATATTTTGTCACAATAATGAGACATACTCAGGTAAAGGTTTGGGGCAGCCACCCGTATAATCTGTTCTCCTGGCTGCAGAATTGCGTTTCTTTAAATACAGCACTGATGTGCTCACAACAGAGTCCAAAACAAGACTGAGGGAATAGGGAAAAGGTGTAGACTTTTAAAGGGGAAGACTGGAAGTGAGGTCATAGGGATCAGGCACATGTTCTTCAGCCATTGATTCGAGCCCAGACGTGACATCACAGGGGCCGGAACCAGTAAGGTCTTCTTCCTTTGGCTCGGTCCCAGAAGTGACGTCAAGAGAGCCAGGTGGAATCTCCCGTGAATGGTCTACAGGTAAGGGAGAAAAAGAGTCGGTGCACTCTGCCACACCCCGGTATGCCTCAGAACTGCCTTCACTGAAGCCCTTTAGCTGCCTCCCATGCGAACGTGTATGACAATATATATATATATATATATATATATATATATATATATATATATATATATATATATATATATATATATAAACACTGAATATTGTTTTCTTCTTTTCTTTTAAATGATGTATTACTTTTTATGTTAATATTGGTCATATTTGACAAAATATAATTCACTTTTTTCTGTGTCTCCATTTTCTAAATATGAATCTGTAGCTAGCATATAATATGCTGAACATAAAAGAAATGTTTGCCACTGGCTGATTTTCTGCCTTATGTTATCTTTTTCACAGTGAAACTATCAAGTCTTTATCTTGCTCTAGATATATTAAAGGAACCCAGAGAGAGTATGCAACATATCATTTTCTTCCTTAACTTAATTTATTTATTTATTAAAGAAATGTATGTAACACCCAATTCACTCTAAGTAAAAAAGCAATTGTCCTCTTGGACTCAAGAGTTAATTTTGCTACATTAGGCACACTAACTAGTAAATACAGTCATTGGTAAAGTGTCACTACACTGAAGAGGAATTCTAAACTATTCCTTCATGTAGAATTGCTTTAATTCATTGACATGTTTTAAGCATAAACCTCTGGTTTCAGGTCCTGCCATAACATCTCAATAAGGTGTAGGTCTGACTATACTATTTAAAAACACTCAATATATTTTTCTCCAATCAATCAGTGGTACACTTGCTTATGTGCTTCCGATTATGGAGCTTCCAGCCCAGTCAAGGGCAGCTTGAAAGTCTCCAGAATAATCCTGAGATGAAGAGTATAATTCATGGCTCCATCAATAGTGACCTGTCATTCAAGTATCACCAAGCCATGCCATTCCAGTACCACCACCTTGAGTGATCATTGGTTCTTATTGTAGAAACATAATGTTGGCTTTTCTCGAGACACAGAAAAATTCAAAACATTTGGCATATCCTCAAAATATTATCTCAGCAAATTTGAGAATCGCCCTACTACCATTTGTAAAACTAAATTTTTATTGGTGGTGGTTTCCATCTTGTATTGGATCAAGTTCTTTCCCGGTGACTTTCTGCAGTCACAAGTTCTCACCTTACCTAAGATTGGGAAACATCCCCATGTGTGTGTAGAGAAAGTCTAAGAAGGTAGCCATTTCTGAGAGGATTACTCTCCCCAATATTCTTCAATGGACAGTATGGCTCAGGTCATTAGAAATGATTAAGTCATTTATATTAAAATAAACTGCTTTCATGCATGAGGATAACTATTGTTTATGTTTTTACTTTCTTATCATCATTATAGAGGCAAAGACTGATACACAACAGATCTTTTACTAATGGAGATTCTGAAGTGGCTGTCAGAATACCTAGCAAGCACGGTCTTGAAAATGGACTTGGTATGGCTGGTTCCTCAGAGCGAGGAATGAACAACAGACATGGTGATAATGTAGGTATTGAGGCAGGGAATGAGACAGAGAATGAAAATGAAGACAATGAGAACAATGAAAATGATGAAGAGGAAGAAGAAGAGGATGATAATGAAGGACCTTTACTTCCTTTTGAAATTCCTGGTAGGTCATCCACACTGTGATTTGGCATGAAACTGTACTTTCAAGTAAACGTTTCTTTTTAGCGTGTAACTTTCCATATTTGCCCACACTAGCCCCACTCCACCCCACCACATTTGTCCTCCCCACTGCCCCCCTAAATCCTGTCTCTTCAACGCTACACTTAGGAGTCGCTTAGCAGGCAGATGGTATAGTTTTAGAAATACTGTAATGGGAAAGATCCCAGCCTTGGGAAATATTAAATTACTGATTGTACTGTCCAAAAATAAAATGGTATCATGGAGCATTTTATGTCTCAGATTACAATGACTTAACTTGTTTTGTTAACTGAATATCTGTGTACAAGTTAAATGTTTGTCAATCCTCAGCAGTATGCACTGGAAGCATTGTGATTTTAAATATTTTAAACTGGAATTTGGACTTTAGTTTATAAACAGTGACAATAAAATATAATTAGATTACAAAACAATAGCAATATTAATAGTAATCTTATGAAGTGTTGGTTCCTGCCTTGCATCCAAAGCTGCTATTGTAGACAGTTGTCCATCTGTAATAGAATAATCCAATTCATATAATGGATTGATAAATACAAGAGTGCTAATTTTTAATGTCATTTTTTAACCCACTTCATCCAGATCAGGGTCGCGCAGGGGCAGGTGTCTATTGTAGCTAGTAGGGTGCAAGGCAAGAACAAACCCGGGACAGGGTGCCAGTCCATTGCAGGTCAAAGACACACACACCAGGGCCAATTTAGTGTGACAAACTCACCTAACCTCCATGTCTTTGGACAGTTCAAGGAAACCCACGCAGACAAAGGTCGAAAGTGCAAACTCCAAGCAGGGAGAAGACAGGACGCAAACCCTAGTCTCCTTACTGTGAGGCAGCAGCGTTACCACTGCCCCACTGTGCCAGAGATTTTATGTATAGTAAATACAAATAACATCATTTTAAACAGATAAAAGGTCTAGTTTTAACATCTTGGTGATGTAGAGGGCCGTATTTTTTCCACAAGAACACTTACAGCCCAGGTAAAATTCCAGGATAGAGTTTTCGTCTGTGTAGATTTCATTTGAAGACATAACATCATGCCAGCTTGTGCCTCATAACATTCATGTCAAAAGAATGATTTTCTGTACCCTAAGACTTCCCCTCTCTTGGGATTCTGTTTCTTGTCCCCTTTTTGTGGAACAGACTTGTGCTTCCCCACCTTTACCTGTTGTAGTAGCAACGCTGTGCAGATGAGGTGGAGGTTAACACAGAGAGAGGGAGATCAGCAGACATCACCATGCGGCACACCACTCGTAGTATTTAATGATGGTCCCTGCGCAGCTGACTAATGGAGTTACTCCTTTAGCTCATGCTACAAGGAACTCAGTTATGAGCCAGAGGCTGCCAGTTTTCAGCTGACCACTGGCAGCTCACCACAGTGCAGTTCTTCAAACTCATTTGGTGATGAGGATGGGATTTGCACTGTGGATGGGTGGAGTGTAGCGGCGACACTGCACAGAAAAGATGGGGCCTGACACACAGAGAGATCATCTGACAAGCGGTCTCTGTGAAGCTGACTAATGGAGTTTCTACTTATGCTCATCCTAGAAGGAGCTCAGTTCTGAGCCAGATGCTGCAGGTTCACGGTTGACCACTAGCAGTTAACCACAGTTCGAATCTTCAAAGTGAAATGCTTTGTAATGTGAATCCACTACATTTCACTTGGTACAGAGGAGAGGATTTGCACTGTGGATGGGTGGAGTGTAGCGGCGACACTGCACAGAAAAGATGGGGCCTGACACACAGAGAGATCAACTGACGTCACAAGGAAGTGCACCGCTCATAGTGTTGTCAGAAGTGGTCTCTGTGCAGCTAACTAATGGAGTTAGTCCTTTACCTCACACTACAAGGAGCTCAGTTATGAGCCAGAGGCTGCAAGTTTTCAGCTGACTGCTGGCAGCTCACCACAGTACAGTTCTTCAAACTCATTTGGTGGCGAGGATGGGACTTGCACTGTGGATGGGTGGAGTGTAGCGGTGACACTGCACAGAAAAGATGGGGCCTGACACACAGAGAGATCAACTGACGTCACAAGGAAGTGCAGCACTCATAGTGTTGTCAGAAGTGGTCTCTGTGCAGCTAACTAATGGAGTTACTCCTTTACCTCACACTACAAGGAGCTCAGTTATGAGCCAGAGGCTTCCAGTTTTCAGCTGACCACTGGCAGCTCACCACAGTGCAGTTCTTCAAACTCATTTGGTGACGAGGATGGGATTTGCACTGTGGATGGGTGGAGTGTAGCGGTGACACTGCACAGAAAAGGTGGGGCCTGACACACAGAGAGATCATCTGACAAGCGGTCTCTGTGAAGCTGACTAATGGAGTTTCTACTTATGCTCATCCTAGAAAGAGCTCAGTTCTGAGCCAGATGCTGCAGGTTCACGGTTGACCACTGGCAGTTAACCACAGTTCGAATCTTCAAAGTGAAATGCTTTGTAATGTGAATCCACTACATTTCACTTGGTACAGAGGAGAGGATTTGCACTGTGGATGGGTGGAGTGTAGCGGTGACACTGCACAGAAAAGATGGGGCCTGACACACAGAGAGATCATCTGACGTCACAAGGAAGTGCACCGCTCATAGTGTTGTCAGAAGTGGTCTCTGTGCAGCTGACTAATGGAGTTAGTCTTTTAGCTCACACTACAAGGAGCTCAGTTATGAGCCAGAGGCTGCCAGTTTGCAGTTAACTGCTGGCATCTCACCACAGTGCAGTTCTTCAAACTCATTTGGTGACAAGAATGGGATTTGCACTGTGGATGGGTGGAGTGTAGCGGTGACACTGCACAGAAAAGGTGGGGCCTGACACACAGAGAGATCAACTGACATCACGATGAAGTGCACCGCTCACAGTGTTCAGAAGTGGTCTCTGTGCGATTGACTAATTGAATTTCTACTTTTGCTCACACTACAAGGAGCTCAGTTCTGAGCCAGATGCTGCAGGTTCATGGTTGACCACTAACAGTTAACCACATTTCAAATCTTTCAAAGTGAAATGCTTTTTAATGTGATTCCACTACATTTCACTTGGTACTGAGGAGGGGATTTGCATTGCGGATGGGTGGAGTGTAGCAGTGATGCTGACACAGAGAGAGAGAGAGAGAGATCCGCTGATGTCACGAGTCCAAGTACACCGAAGTACGCCACTCACAGTGTCCAGACGTGGTCTTTGTGCAGCTGACTAATGAAGTTTCTACTTTAGCTTACACTACAAGGAGCTCGATTCTGAGCCAAATCCTGCAGGTTTGCAGATAACCCTCAGCAGTTCACCAAAGTGCAAATCGCTGAACTGAGATGCTTTGGGGTGCAAGTCCGCAGCAATTCACCTTTCTATTACAGATCTTTGGAATTGGGTGGATGCAAAAAAGCAGCAAAAGAAATTTCAAACAAGCTTTTGAGCCTTGGATTGAACATGTTAGGAAACTGAACATCTCACATATTTTGTGAGTGCTTGATTTAGTTTTTGTATCTATATTGTACAGTATGTATTGTGCATTTCACACTAACTTTTATTATGTTTTAAACTTGTTACCTATTCAAAAACAATACGACGATCTGACTTCAAATGCTGGTTAAGAAACACATTTGGAAACTAGTGACAAATTTATTCTCCATAAAGAATTGCATATTCATTTACTGTACCACTCAAGACTAAACAGCCTACTCCTGTAACATTATTGTGCAGCCTTTTGCATGATTATTCATTTACATAACTGCTACAGCTGCAATTAGTGATAATTTGCAAAGAAATTTGTCAAGTTCACAGCGATTACAGTCAATTAGTACCTCCACATAATTATTGAAGACAGACAGTTGATAGCAGCTTTTATTGTGAATGTGGCTTTGGGAGAACTCCCAAGTTAATTACATTACCGCATCTGTTTATGGCCATTCTGACCTTTATTTGTAAAATCAATTGTCACTTAACCGGAGACGCGTGTGCATTTGCACATACCGAGTACATATTTAAGCACTGAAGTGGACATGCCGCTAATGCACTTCATGTTTCATCTGCCAGTGCAGGGATTTGGAAAATGGATGTATGGTTATGTATTCAATTCAACTTATTTTGTGCAGAGCCACTTTCAATAACAAGGTGTAAGAGATCAGACAGACCATAATAAAGAGTTGGGGCACCACTCTGGTGACCCCCTATAATTGAAGTCAAAATAATAATGAACAAACACACTATAACTGAGGAGACATCTTTTCAGATGCAAGTTCTCAAAATGAACTGCCTCAAGATGGCAGATCTTCTGGGTTTTAAGTCCTTCTGTAAGGAATAGGCCGGTCCATGTGGACAAACACCTTAAGTGGCGTTAGTGGTTTTATAGTCGTCAGTCTTCCAGTCTGTAGAAAGGGGAAAATAAAAGGCATAAGGACACTGCCAACCACTGGAGAGGCGTGGAATTGCAGTCACCAGAGCCCTTAAGCTGTCCGTATGCACAGGTGCATGACAAAGATTAATGCCCTGCATTTATTGTTAAAGGATAAATAAATTAAAGCTAATCACTTCAGTTTCAGAAGCTTCAGTTGCACTGAAAAAAGAGAATTATCATTAAGTCTGTGATCTGAATCTCAAAAGAATCTAGGTTACACAGCTTGACAGTGACCCCAAACACACGAGTACCATAAATACTCGCGGATAAGTCGAGGCTTGATTGTACCGTATAATTTCTGGTATTTTATAATGTCGGTCCTATAAGTCGAATGTGGAAAACTCACACTATTGGTCCAAGAGATTATGATATGCTAACACCTGAGAGAGTAACCACGGAGCACACTGACATTTTTTTCCTATGTGTGTGTGGCAATGCGCTGTATCAGCGTGTGCTCCTAACCTCTCTATCTCTATTGTGCCGACGTGACCACACGGTAATACCTGAACTATTCCACAGCGACGTTTGCACTGATTTTTGTTTTTTGTATCTCACACCCTCATATATCTTTATCGCAAGAGCATCCCTTATCTACGATGGAGTGTTCGATCAGAAGAAAATATGAAGCTGGTTTTACGTTAAAAGTCGTTGAAGTGGTGAAAGAAATTGGGAATTGCGCTGCCGCAACAAAATTTGATGTGTCTGAGAAACTGATGCGAGATTGGAGGAGGCAAGAAGATGTCAAAAAAAAAATTAAGTGTCGTGTTTTTGAACGGGCGTATAAGTCGGGGGCTGATTTTATGATCGATTTTTTGGGTTTCAAGACCCAACTTATATACAAATATATACGATAATTTAACAACCAAATGGCTGAAATAGAGAAATTCTGAATTTTAGAGTCAGAATTCTCACCACAATTTAATTGAAAAGTCGTTCATCTGAAATAAACCATTCATGCAAGACATGGAAACAGAAACAGACTGAAGCAGTTTTCTAAAGGCCTCACAAGTCTCCTCACTAGCTACTAGGAGTGGGCTTGTGGTTACTGATGCTAAATAAGGAACCAGCAGTTAATAAATCTATGGATTCACATGCATTTTCCAAACACCATGTTTAATAAAGACACGACAATTTTGTTTGAGCTATTTGTGTAAGCTGTCACTAACACTTACGGCCATCCTGCATTAGCTCCCTTCTCAGATTAAATGAACCGATTAGCCTTCCTGCCCAAGAGAGAAAACAGAAAGAGAGCAAGGCCAGGTCAGTGATTGGCTTTGAATGTTCCATGTATCAACCATCAGGTAACGCGGTAAGCCTGCAAACCTGCAGTTGAGCTGGCAGCAGATGACCACCTCCCCTGTTTTAACAGAGTTTCAGCGCACATTGCAGTTTTGGGGTTATCGAGCTTCAGCTGGGGGGTGCCAGGATCTAACAATATATTGTCACAAACTTGACTCAGAGTCATAAAAACGTTTGGGGCAGTCACCCGTATAATTGGTTTCCTGGCTGCAAAGTCGTAAATTAGATGCAGCACTGATGTGCACAAAACCGAGTCCAAAACAGAACTGAAGAAATAGGGAAAAGGTGGTGGCTTTTAAAGGGGAAGACAGGAAGTGAGATCAAAGGGGTCGGGCTCATGACGGTCTTTAGCCATTGGTTCGAGCCTGAACGTGACATCACAGGGGCCGGAGCCAGCAAGGTCTCCTTCCATAGGCTCAGTCCCGGAAGTGACGTCAAGAGAGCCAGGTGGAATCTCCCATGAATGGTGTACAGGAAAGGGAGAAAAAGAGTCAGCGCACTCTGCCACATCCCGGTAAGACTCGGAACTGCCCTTACTCAAGCCCTTTAGCTGCCTCCCATGCGCACGTGTGTGACAATATATATTATTAACATTTTAGAATAAGCTTTTAAAGCATTGAGGAAGCAGATTCTCCCCCCATTTCTTTTTCTTCTCCATTTATCTTTATTCACTTATTAATTCATCTATTTACTTATTTTTACTAGCTTTAAGTTTTACTCCGCTGGCTTAGCTCTCTTTCTCAGGGGTGGGGGTTGATTTGTTTTCAATCTTATTTTTGTAAAAACAGATTTATTTGTATGGAATGTTGTGTGATTTCAATAAAATCAATAAAATAGTAATAATAAATATATATATATATATACTAGATGCACTGCCTATGTGTTGAAATCTAAGTAATCAACATGGACCTGAGTAGTAATATTTGCAGAGCACTGTCTATTGGAATGTATTTTGTAATCCATGTAGTAATAAAATGCATTGCGTTTGCCATTTTAACAGATGGTGCATCACAACCATTTGTAGTAATAAAATGCATTACTACAAATGTTGGTGATGCACCATCTGTTGGAATGACACATGCAATATGTATGTCTCTGTTATATGTCATTTGGTATGGGATTCGTAAAAGCAGTGTTAATGTTTGTGATGCGCCATCTGTTGGAATGAGAAAAGCAATGCGTTTTATTACTACAAATGTTTGTGATGCAACATCTGCTGGAATGCCAAAGACATAGCAACCAGACGAAACAGACAGATACACAGACCATCAGACACTTATCCTTTTATTAGTATAACATTTATATATATGTTATAAATATAGATGCAATTGTTAAATTCATGTAACCTTTTATGTATTTTCTTAATCTTGCTTTAAGACTTATCTATTTAGATTAGCTTACACTACATGACCTTAGGTGGTATTTTCAGTTCCATAGATATAGATATATGTATACTGTATGTGCACATGCATGTTTTTGTTGGTATTATGATTTTATTATCTGTACAGTGTCCTTGGGTGTTTAGAAAGGTGCCTTGAAATAAAATGTATTATTATTAATAATAATAATAATAATAATAATAAAACCCAAATGTGCATAGTGTTGCTAGTTAGCATTGAAGGAAAATAAAATAAAAATGTGAGACGACAGCATGCCTGGAGAAAGTAAACCTCTGTGCTGGACCGACTATTGTGCTAAGAATGTGATCTGAGCTCTGAAGCAGCAGTGCTGCTAACTACTGCACCACTGTTTCTCAAACAACAAAAAGATGCAGGAGGAACAATACCTACAAATAAAAGGCAACAAATTGCCACAAACCAGCAGCAAGTGAAAGTAACAAGATATAAATCATTGCTCTCAGAGAGTTCCAGTCTTGTGGCACACGTTAGAATTGCAATGAACTGGAGGCGTGGGACTCGTTCCATTGCAGTATTTGAAGTCACAGCTCCGTGTGCAGCTGGATTGTCTTTTCTGTTTCTGATCACTGTGCCGATGCTTCATACTTTTTTCTTTAATGAAGAAGATAGAAAGGCTGTGTAAACAGCACTAAATCTTTTATTATTATTATTATTTCACAGGGTCTCACATGTTTTCTTTGTGTCTCCTTTAAGGCTTGTTTTAAATCGTAGCTGCAGTGCATGGCTAAGTATGCACGGTTCATTTCCAGGAAATTATTTGGCAAACACAGCATACTCTCTGCAAAAAACACTTTGGTGAATATCACCGATTAACACTATTAATTGATGGAGCACTGTACTTACAGGCAGTCTAATCTATGTGGTTATTAAATTGTTTTGTTTTTCTTAAAAAGATAAACCTAATATTTATTTTATAAGATATCAATAAGTTCATATGGATGGATACTTGTGACAGGAACTCTTTATAACTTTTTATAACTATAGCTTGGTGAACCTGATACCATAATGTCAAACTCCGACCTTAGCAAATCACACACTTCTGTCAACAAAAAAAAAATATTGTAAATATAACACTTCACCCTTGGAAAACTAGCAAGGAAATATGATGAGGACATCTGTGTTTTGTTTTTTGTTGTGTTTTTCCTAGCGGGTAAATGTAACAAGCTAAAATGGATTATCGCCTGGCCTCTGTCTCTTCTGCTGTTTTTCACCGTGCCAAATTGTGCATCACCAAGATGGGAAAAGTGGTTCATGGTCACGTTTGCTTCATCTACAATGTGGATCGCATGCTTCTCCTACGTCATGGTTTGGATGGTATGTAGTCATGGGTTGGTGCTGCTTCATTAAAGGTGTTTGCCAGTGTTTCTCTTTTTATAAACAGCATTAATTTCTTATTATAATAAACACTTACAAATATACAAGCAATACATTAAAAATAATACAGTAATTAGAATTTTTTTTTACCTGTATCTTGCTTATACTGTATATTTCATATATGTGAGTTCCTGCTTATATCCTAAGCCCATTTTCATTTTTGTTTTACTCATCATTGTTCTTTTCAATCAATCCATTTTTTTTTCCTAATACATAAATCCTTTGTTTCCATAAAAATCTGTTAGCCCCGAGTTAAAATGTAATTTTTTTTTCTCTCCACTGAAGTTGATTTTAATGGACTTCAGGCTCTGGACAAATACTTGTCTTCCTCACCTGAGAGAAAATAAGGCATGTATGAAATACAGAAGAGTGCAAAAATGTGTCTTACTAATGCAGACTAAACGTCCACTATTGCAGATAAACTACCCATTGAAAGGTATACTTTACTATCATATGTAAAGGAGCAAAGACAAGGAAAAAGGGAGGTTCCTTTCTAATATTATCATTATTTAGAATAGCTAGGGGGCTTTGCCCCCTGCTCACTTCGCTTGCCAACCCCCCCGGCCTGTGCTACGGGCCAGGCACTTTGTGTCTCTGCCACTCACGTATGTGGATTTCACTTTCACCAAACAACAAATCTTTTAATTCTCGTGGATACGCCTCTTCATTGAGAAGAAACACTACTTTCCTGATAGCAACACGAATTAGATGATCTACAAGTCTCTTAAATCCAAACAATATATTCAATCTCTTTTCGCTGTTCCGTTATTTCACCGAGTAATAATTTCCATCTGTTGGCGCTAATGCGATCTTTACTATCATTTTTTTGAAACTTTCGATTTTTAGTACTTCCATTATCTCTAACCTGCTCTGCAATGTGTATCACGCCAACGTTTTGGAATTCTTTACGATGTTCTACTTTGTCATCTACTCTTTGTCTTTTATTTCTGGCCATGGGGCCTGGTTAAATCTCTTAGCACAAAGTCTCGTCTCATGAGACATGAAAGTATCCCTCAGAAAAAGTCACATCTCATCCCAGGCTAAAAAGTCTCATCTCATCCCAGGATTGTTTTATTATAATAGAGAGATAAGTGGATAGCCTGCTGCTGAATGTGATCCTGAAATAAACAAAACAGGTGTGGGGAATGGATGCCTGGCTAAGTGAACGATATCCATGAAAACATCCATCATTTAGTTCCCCTTTACACTTGCTATTAACATATGTTTTTGGTGGTCCGATCATGATCTTGACCAGATTGACGACCAGCTCTTAATGCCCTTATGGCTGGCTAGGATATACCAGCACGGGAGAGAGTTTACCCCAACCCACAATTACAGCAGAGCAGGTGAGCAGAGAGCTGAGGAAACTTCGTGCCAGCAAAGCAGCGGGTCCAGATGGAGTAATATTGTTTTTGTATCAGTATGCTGCTGCTGGAGTATGTGAATTTCCCCTTGGGATTAATAAAGTATCTATCTATCTATCTATCTATCTATCTATCTATCTATCTATCTATCTATCTATCTATCTATCTATCTATCTATCTATCTATCTATCAGATCACATTTAACTTGCAAATCTGTTTTTTATACACATACACTAACTACATGTGTGGAATGAAATCTGAATTTTGATTTGGAAGGTCACATCGGATTTTCAATCAGAACATGAGACGGACACTGCAGATTAATTTTAATGCCAGGTGTAAATGAAATCGGGCCAAATTACATCAGAATGTAAAGTACTTAAAAGATGCATGCTGATGCCAGGTGTCATGAGGGCCTATGCTACTACTCTCATGCGATTAAAGTAACGTCTTATTTGTAAAATACGAGCGACATTCAAAAAGTTTCTGCACTTTTATATTTTCATTGGAAACGGTTAAGGCAGGAGGAGGAGTGATTGGTCGTGTCTGAGAGTGTCATGTGACTGGGGAAATCGCATCGCAAATGAAGGTAACTATGCAGAAAAGTGATGTCATTTGTTTTTGAAATTCTTAATAAATACAGTTAAAAAAAATAGTGTGGAATCTTTTTGAATGTCCCTCGTATATACTTTATATACTTTGTGAAATAGTATGGCCCGGACACAGACAGGCAGACACATTTACAGCCATCACCACACGTTTATTTACACTATATTATTTACAGTCTCTAAGTGCACCGCCACCAAACCCCCACAGTCTCCCAAAGTCCAAGCTTCACTTAGCCACCTCTCTTCGTCCCGGCTTCTTCCCCAGCCATCTCTCTCTCTCTCTCTCTCTCTCTCTCTCTCTCTCTCTCTCTCTCTCTCTCTCTCTCTCTTCTCACACACCTCAGGCCTCTCCTCGCCACCTCCTCACCCGACTCCAGCCTTGATTGAAGGGAGGCGGCCCCTTAAATAGGCAGGCGGCTGATGACCACACCCGGCCACCTGCCACAACTTTTAATATGTTCAAATGTTTGTCCTTTAACTCGTTTATGCTCGTTTAAGCTGCAAAGCTGGGAAGGTTAGACCTTCTCTGATCTTAAACATCAGAATCACATTTACTTTACTTGTATGTCTGCACGCTAGAAATCTGAATGCAGTTTGCTTTGATGACTCCCCAAGTCAAGTTACATGACAGACGTACACATGGGAGATCCATACAAGAGAAGGAATGTAAAAACATACGCATACAAAGTGCAAGGCAGTGTAAGAAATACTGAAATCAGCACTGAATTAAGGATTAGCTGATTGTAAGAATATTACAAGATGGTGGCAGGTGATCACTCTGAGCAATTGCAGCCGAATCAACCATTAATGAGCATAATGGCGGGTGGGAACTGTTCTTTTAACTGCTTGTTGTGGTGTTGTTTAGTCTGTAACGCCTGGTAGATGGAAGAAGTTCATAGAGGTTATGGCCTGGATTTGAGGATTTGGTGATAACTTCCCCTGCTCGCTTCATGACTCTGAAATAGTACAGGTCCTGAAAGGTGGAAAGACTCGTGCCAGTGATCTTTTCTGCAAACCTGACTATTCATTGTAGTCGGTTCTTGACATGTTTAGTTGCTAATCCAAATCACACTGTAATGGAAGAGCGCAGAACTGACTCGGTGATTGCTGTGTAGAACTAAATCAGCAGCTCCTGCATTAGATTGAACTCCCTCAACTGTCTCAGGAATTACATCCACTGCTGTGCCCCTTTTTATAATGGAATCTATGTGGGTTTGCCATGTCAAGTCTGCCGAAATGTGAAGGATTCCACACCTGACACATTATGGAGAGGGGAGGTTATATTGGGGACCCTCTCCTAAAGTCCACTGTCATCTCCACAGTTTTGAGAGTGTTTAGCTCCAGATTGTTCTGACCACACCAAAGGGCCAGCTGCTCCACCTCCCTACTGTATGCAGACTCTTCACTATGCCTGATGAGTTCAATGGTGGCTGTGTCATCCACATGTCTGAGGGGTTTGACAGAAGTTTTTAGAAGTGCAGTCATTAGTATAAAGGGAGAAGAACAGTGGGGAGAGCACACATCCCCAGGGAGCTGCAGTGCTAAGGTTATGGGAGACAGAGACGAGTTTCCCCAGTTTCACCTGCTGTTTCCTATTTATCAGGGACTCGAATTGAAAATAAAGATGAACAAAACTACAATGTGGACATGGACGCAAGTGGAGAGCTCAGAATGTGGGCTGCTGCTAAAGGCACTTTAGTAAATGATCAATTTCAAAGTATCCCGAGAAATAATATTTCTGCACTAAATAAGTATCATTGTTGTGTCATGAAAGAAAGTGACTAAAACTGATAAATGAAATGGCCTCAGGTTTCTCTTATATTAGACTTTAATTTTATTTTTCCTATGATTCAGTCCTTGCATTATGGTAAGTGGAAACCTTTTACCTTATTTATTTAGGTGACTATTATTGGCTTCACACTGGGAATTCCAGACGTCATAATGGGAATCACATTTCTTGCAGCAGGGACTAGCGTTCCAGACTGCATGGCAAGCCTCATTGTGGCACGGCAGGGTAAGAACAAATTCTTTTTAGATTTTAGTATATATATCAAAAATGTATATTTTATATTTAATTAAAATTATGTTAACACTAATAATACTGCTATGTATATACTTATATACAATTTTTGTGGACAATTTATGTGCCTCATATGGTACATGTGTTGAACATGATGGCAAACAGGTTGAGACATTCATGTAAATCATCTTACACATATGAAGTTTTGTGAATAAATTGTTTCTGTCATTCAAATGTTAACTTAATTTTGACTCACTCTGTGTATATATATATATATATATATATATATATATATATATATATATATATATATATATATATATTACAATCATGACATTCGTAGTCTGAATCACAATCAGATTGTATGGGTGGTTACCTACCAACTGAAAGAGGGCACCGTGGCGGATGTTTCCCGACTTGCAGACAACAACAACATTTATTTATATAGCACATTTTCATACAAAAAGTAGCTCAAAGTGCTTTACATAATGAAGAGAAGAAAAATAAAAGACAAAATAAGAAATTAAAATAAGACAACATTAGTTAACATAGAGAGGAGGAAGGTCCGATGGCCAGGGTGGACAGAAAAAAACAAAAAAAAACTCCAGAAGGCTGGAGAAAAAATAAAATCTGTAGGGGTTCCAGGCCACGAGACCGCCCAGTCCCCTCAGACCAACAACAAGCATTACCTGGTAGGTAACCACCCATACAATCAGATTGTGATTCAGACTACGAATGTCATGAATGTAATTACCCCGATCTACATGCTGTCAAATTAATGAACCACATGCCGTAGCACAACGTAAAGAGGCTTCGCCGCTGACATCCGAGGTTCGATCCCCGAGAGGGGGTGCAGTGAGTGTGTACGCCTGATGAGCCCAAAGTTAGTGCGAAACACATGTCGCATACTCTTTGCATTATTTGACAGTAAACTATGCAGCATATATACAGTGTGTATATATATATATATATATATATATATATATATATATATATACAGGGTGAGTCAAAATTATGTTAACATTTGAATGACGGAATGGCTGCAAATTGTAAGTAAATGATAGCACTGATGTGCACAAAACCGAGTCCAAAACAGAACTGAGGGAATAAGGAAAAGGTGGAGACTTTTAAAGGAAAATACAGGAAGTGAAGTCAGAGGGGTCGGGCTTAGAAGGGTCTTCCTCCATAGGCTCGGACCCAGAAGTGACGTCAACAGAGCCAGGTGGAATCTCCCGTGGATGGTCTGCAGGAAAATAAGAAAAAGAATCAGTGCACTCTGCCACAACCCGGTCTGACTCGGAATTGCCCTTACTCAAGCCCTTTAGCTACCTCCCATGCGCATGTGTGTGACATCCATCCATCCATCCATTTTCCAACCCGCTGAATCCGAACACAGGGTCGCGGGGGTCTGCTGGAGCCAATCCCAGCCAACACAGGGCACAAGGCAGGAAACAATCCCGGGCAGGGTGCCAACCCACCACAGATGTGTGTGACAATATATATATATATATATATATATATATATATATATATCTAAAAGACATATATATATTAGACATATATAAAGGAAAGACCTGTGTGTGTGAAGCAGCCCTCTCTGCTCACGCTCAACCATAGCCACAGGAGTTGGTGTGAATTCTACAGAAGATGTAGAAGCTTAGACAAGTGTGACTTGGTGAGATGGCACATCCATGTACTTTTAAATTTTTTTTGATGCTTGCATGCACTTCACTTCTCATTCAACCCATGCAGACAAACTCAGCTTTGTGGTACGTACACACTGTATTGTATGTTCACACAATGAGATATCATACATTTGCCTGAGACAGGCTCCAGCCTGTCTCGCTCAATTTGTGCCACAGCTGCACTTGACTACACGTCCATTTCAGAAGATACGACCTGTCCTGGTCCACTTTGCTGACACCTCTGCAAGTTCACCAATATAGTAAAACTTCTTGGGAGACTTCGGGTTGTATTTTGTCCCCAAGCCCACATACAGCTAGTATATATTGTAAATGAATGGATGCTTGGGGGCACTATTGCCCCTTTTAAACCCAACAGACAGATGGTCTGGACACAATTTAAAAGCACCAAGAAGTATTTTAATTTTCTTCTTCTTCTCTAATCGTGCCTCCAAAGCACCACAGTCACAATAAAGACAAAAATCTTCTCCTCCACCCCTCCCAGCAAGCGTTGACCACCTTCTCCTGATTCCGGCTCGCTTGCTGGGTCTACCAACAGTCCTTTATATAATTCTTGACCCGGAAGGGCTTCTGTTCTTCCGCCCACGTGACTTGGTTGCACTTCCGGGTCAGATAGAAAATTGACTTTTTCTTCAGCCCAGAAGTACTTCACGCCTCTCATCCTCATTACTTAGGAGTACCTCCTGGGCTATGGATGAGGCATGGTTCCTCTGGTCCTTTCACAGCTCCTCCTGGCGGCACCCACGGTACCCAACAGGGCTGAGAAACCGTACTCCAAGTCCCAGGATGCCCTACAGGAATCTGGGGTACTGCTACACTCCAGGGGAGCCGCTGCCTAGTGTTTTGGGGGAGACAGTGTCCTGGAAAGCTGCTTTCCCCCATCCTTCTATCTAAGGGGCATCCCGGCCGGGATGAGCTGCCAGCCGTCCACCACAATATACGTATATGACATATGTACAGTATATGGAGTTTTCAAAAAGGCACCTAAAGGACCCTCAGACTGTAAAAACCAAAATTCCCTGATCTGATGAAATTAAGATTGAACTGCTTGGCCTCAACTCTAAGAATTACATATGAAGGAAACCAGGCACAGCTCATCACCTGTGCAGTACCACTCTAATGGTGAAGCATGGTAGTAACACCATCATGCAGTGGGTTTGGGGACTGGGAGACTAGACAGTGCCGAGGGAAAGCTGAACGGAGCAAAGTACAGAGATGTGCTTGATGAATATCTGCTCCAGTGTGTCCTGTACCTCAGATTGGGCCAAAGATTCGCCTTCCAACAGGGTAATGACCCTAAGCACAAAGCAGACAGCACAGGAGTGGCTTAGGGACATCTTTGTATATGTTCCTGAGTTGCCCATCTAAAGCCAATCGAACATCTCTGGAAAGACCTGAAAATAGCTCTTCACCAACAGTCTCCATCCAACCTGACAGAGCTTGAGAGGATCTGCAGAGAAGAATGGCAGAAAATTCGCCAATCCAGACGTGATGCTTGTTGAATCAAACCCAAGAAGACTCCGGGCTGGAATTGCTGCCAAAGGTGCTAATGAAGCACTAAGGAAAAGATCTGAATACTTGTGCTAATGGGAGATTTCAGTTTTTTTAAAATTAACAAATCTGCTAAAACTCGTAAAACCCTTATTTCACTTTGTGGTTCTGGCTTGTTGTTTGATGAGGGAAATATTTAATTTAAATGATTTTAGCATAAGGCTGTAACATACAAAAAATGTGTAGAAATTAAAGGGGTTCAAATACCATCTGAAGACACTGTACACAGGCATATTCCTGTATGTGTTTGCTTATTGCTGTATAAATCTGGGAAGGTAAATTCCAACTTAGTCCTCTAGATGGCACATGTTCTCCATGTAGAGTCTGCACGGGCCCTTTACTGAATGTCCTCGGCCATTTTTACTGCCAGGTGATCTGGGAATGTTTTTTTCTTAGCTGTATACACTTGGGCAACCATCCGTGTGAGTTTTGCTCAGGCCACAAATTATTTTTAGGTTTTTAAATCAACTCCATATTAAGTAATTGATTTCTTTCAGATTGTTTATATAAATTTGTTGGGGTACTAACCCAGTAACCCCATTTAATGCACTGTGGGACAACTGAAAAGATAGCGGACCAAAATCATCTCACATAGCCTTCAGATATTGCATTTTTTTGAGATTATGCACAGGAGCTTCTTCAGTCTCAACTCCTGGTTGTTGAGCTGACCGGTTATATGGCATCCTGACCTGAAGGGGCACAGCCCACTCTGGTCATCACAGGCCTTCCTAGGAGTTATCTCAGGACTGAGGGTGGCAGAGAAGATCTCATTAGAAAAAGGTTATATTTTTCATGGGTGGCATGGTGGTGCAGTGGTAGCGCTGCTGCCTCGCAGTTGGGAGACCCGGGTTCGCTTCCCGGGTCCTCCCTGCGTGGAGTTTGCATGTTCTCCCCGTGTCTGCGTGGGTTTCCTCAGTCCAAAGACATGCAGGTTAGGTGGATTGGCGATTCTAAATTGGCCCTAGTGTGTGCTGGGTGTGTTTGTGTGTGTCCTGTGGTGGGTTGACACCCTGCCCGGGATTGGTTCCTGCCTTGTGCCCTGTGTTGGCTGGGATTGGCTCCAGCAGACCCCCGTGACCCTGTGTTCGGATTCAGCGGGTTGGAAAATGGATGGATGGATTGATGTATTTTTCATATTTTCATTGTGTACTGGTACAAATGTCAGAATGTCCTTATTAAACAGGCAGGTGGTTTCTAGTATATTTCTGTTTGATACACGATTTCAGTTTTAGCTACATGTCTCGGTAGTTTGTTCAGATTTCCCACAGCTCTTTACATAAAGAAGTGCCTCCTGTCTTCAGTCCTAAATGAACTTCCTCTTAATTTCCACTGATGTCCTTCAGTGTGTGATTCACCGCTAAGTTGAAAGATTTCTGCTGGATCGATGCCTTTGTGGATTTTGAAGACCTGGATCAGGACCCCACGCAGTCTCCCCTCCTCGAGACTAAACAGGTTTAATTCTCAGAGTCAGTCAGAGTGGGACATGTCCTGAAGTCCTGGGGTGCACTTGGTTGCTCTCCTCTGCACCCCTCCAAGTGCTGTTGTGTCTTTCTTACAGCATGGTGACCTGAATTGCACACGATACTTCATTATGTAGTCCAAGCATAACAATGTATACAATGAAAAACAACAAAATCAATTAAAATTTCAGAAAATGAATAAATATGCCATAAAGTTATCCCCATGAATCCAAAATGGACAGATTGCTGCATTTTGTAAATGAAATATTAAATGTATTGTTATTTTACATTCACTTTTATCACTGTTTGTCCACAGGTTTGGGCGATATGGCTGTCTCCAACTCCATCGGTAGTAATGTATTTGATATTTTAGTGGGCCTGGGACTACCTTGGGCTTTACAAACTCTGGCAATTGATTATGGATCTTATGTAAGTATTTCATGAACTCTCTTTATTATTTTAACAACATACTGAAAACTACACATGGACATGTGATTCCTATTGGAAGCTACCTAAGATTAAATAATAAGATCAAATTGGTTGGCTGTAGGCCAGTTTGATTAACTAACCCAAAGGAAAATTAAAGAAAGAAATTGTAAAAAAGACAAGCTATTTAACACAGGGTGGAAATGGAAAGTCAACGTAGGGTTTAGACAGGAGAGATCAAGCGCTAACCAAAATCCTGTGCAGGTAAAAACTTAAGTGGATAATGTGTGACACTCTATTGGATGGACTTTTTTGATATCATAAAGAATTATAAAGATCAGTGTTAATATTGAGTTCAAGTTTATAGTTTTGTGTGTGCAACCAGGCTCTCATTGTTCATATGACACCCTGCTACACATAGGTCATCCCAAATGTGCACCTGAAACTTTAACTCCGGTCTGCACCCTACCATGGAAAACAGCCATCTTAGTCAATCAGTCATTCAGTTTGAGTGAAAAATTGGGCATGTGACCTCAAGGACATCTCTTTTTCATAGCCAGCTCATTCCATTTGATCCCTGCTAGTTGTACAAAGTAAAATTAAATTCTTATTCGTATGTCTCCCACAGACTAGTGACAGTAGTACAAAACCAAGAACAGACGATGAATGCAGCACCAAAACTGAAATGCAGCATCAGGCACTATACACTCACTAAGCAAATTATTAGGAATCCATGCTTATCCATGCAGTTATCTACAACAACAACATTTATTTATATAGCACATTTTCATACAAAAAAGTAGCTCAAAGTGCTTTACATAATGAAGAAAAGAAAATAAAAATAAAAGACAAAATAAGAAATTAAAATAAGACAACATTAGTTAACATAGAAACAGAGTAAGGTCCGATGGCCAGGGGGGACAGAAAAAACAAAAAAAAACTCCAGACGGCTGTAGAAAAAAATAAAATCTTCAGGGGTTCCAGACCACGAGACCACCCAGTCCCCTCTGGGCATTCTACCTAACATAAATGAAATAGTCCTCTTTGTAATTAAGGTTCTCACGGAAGGACTTGATGATGATGGTCATGCAGAGTTCTGGCTTTTAATCCATCACTGTTGGAACATCACAGTGCTTTGAGTAGATGGTGGTGGCGCAAACCGCCACCACAAAGAAACCAGAAAAAGAAACAGAAGAGAGAGTAGGGGTTAGTACGGATTTTAGAGCCACCATGAATAGTTATTATAATGAATTGGATATACAGAGTATCAGGATTAAATTATAGTGAAGTTATGAGAAGGCCATGTTAAAATAATGTGTTTTCAGCAGTTTTTTAAAGTGCTCCACTGTATTAGCCTGGCGAATTCCTATTGGTAGGCTAGTTCAGATTTTAGGTGCATAACAGCAGAAGGCCGCCTCACCACTTCTTTTAAGTTTTGCTCTTGGAATTCTAAGGAGACACTCATTTGAGGATCTGAGGTTACGATTTGGAATATAAGATGTCAAACATTCCGATATATAAGATGGGGTGAGATTATTTAAGACTTTATAAACCATAAGCAGAATTTTAAAGTCAATTCTGAATGACACAGGTAACCAGTGTAGTGACATTAAAACTGGAGAAATGTGCTCGGATTTTCTTTTCCTGGTTAGGATTCTAGCATCTGCATTCTGCACTAGTTGCAAACGATTTATGTCTTTTTTGGGTAGTCCTGAGAGGATTGCGTTACAGTAATCTAGTTGACTGAAAACAAACGCGTGAACTAATTTCTCAGCATCTTTCAATGATATAAGAGGTCTAACTTTTGCTATGTTTCTTAAGTGAAAAAATGCTGTCCTGGTGATCTGATTAATATGCGATTTAAAATTCAGATTACAGTCAACAGTTACCCCTAAGCTTTTTACCTCCATTTTGACTTTTAATCCTAATGCATCCAGTTTATTTCTAATAGCCTCATTGTATCCATTATTGCCAATCACTAAGATTTCAGTTTTCTCTTTATTTAGCTTGAGAAAGTTACTATTCATCCATTCTGAAATACAAGTCAGACATTGTGTTAGTGAATCAAGAGAATCGGGGTCATCAGGTGCTATTGATAAATACAGCTGTGTGTCATCAGCATAGCTGTGGTAGCTCACATTGTGCCCTGAGATAATCTGACCTATCTAGTCAGCCAATCACGTGGCAGCAGTGCAATGCATGAAATCAGGCAGATAGATGTTAGGAGCTTCAGTTAAGGTTCACATCAAACACCAGAGTAGGGAGAGAATATGATCTCTCTGTGAAATGATTGATGGTCCCAGACAGGCTGGTTTGAGTATTTCTGTAACTGCTGATCTCCTGGGACTTTCACACACAACAATCTCTACAGTTTACTCAGAACGGTGCAAAAAACATTAAAAAAATCCAATGAGTGCCACTTCTGCAGACAGAAACGCCTTGTTGATGAGAGAGGTCAGAAGAGAATGGCCAGACTGGTTTGAGCTGACAGCAAGGTTATGGCAACTCTGTGCAACTGTAGTGGAGAGAAGAGCATCTCAGAATGCACAACACATTGAACCTTGAGGCGATTGGGTTACAACAGCAGAAGACTACATTGGGTTCCTCTCCTGTCAGCCAAGGGTAGAAAGTAGAGGCTGCAGTGGGCACAAGCTCATCAAACCTGCACAGATGAAGCCTGGTCTGTTGAACCTCAGTTCCTGCTGAGGCACACAAATGGTAGGGTCAGAATTTGGCATCAAGCAAGAATTCATGCACCCAACCTGCCTTGTATCAACAGCCCAGGCTGATGATTGTGGTGATGGTGTAATAGTGTGGGGAATATTTTCTTGGCACACTTTGGGCCCATTAATACCAATCAGCGTCTCTTGAATGACATGGCCTACTGCTGACTGACCATGTGAATCCCGTCATGGCCAAAATTTTCTTCTAATGTCTACATCTAGCATGATAATCAACTATGTCACAAAATAAAAGTCTTCTCAGGCTGGTTTCATGAACGTGACAATGAGTTCAGTGTCCTTAGAACATCTGTGGGATGTGCTAGAACTGGGGAGTAGAAATTTTGGGATGCAGTCATGCCAATATGGATCAGAATCTCAAAGGAATGTTTCCAACATCTTGTGGAATCCATGCCATGAAGAACTGAGGCTGTGCCGGGAGTGAAAGGAGGCCCTACCTGGTTTTAATATACTGGTCCTAAGAATTAGCTAAGTGACTGTGTACTGTAGAAGGGCCATTTGTCATGCAGTTGTCATTAGATCCCCATTTAGCTTCCTCTCTTCAGTTTCTTTAGCCACTCTACAAAGTGGTCGCTGAGTGTAGTTCTTTACAGTGAGACAAGCTACAAAGTAGTGTAGTGTAAAGCAGCAATTTGAAAACTTCCTCATCTCATCTTGATGCTCTTATTGTGATGTTTGTTGAATAGAAAACCATCAGTTGCAGAATGTTGGACTGAATGGCCTGTTCTTGTAATAACGTTTGCTTCCTTTTCTGTATTTAGATTCATCTAAGCAGCAGAGGCCTTGTGTTTTCTGTTGGGCTGCTGTTAGCATCAGTTTTTCTTACAGTGAGTATAATTTATGTATTCAATTGTTATTACATTCAAATGCCAAAAGAGCTATGATTAAAATTCCAGGCAAATACTGTAGTTGCTTCTTTAGCTGAAAACTTCAAATAATGATAGTGTAAAATAGACAGCACACAATATATTTGTCTAAAATGTTTAATGAATAAAAATACAGAAAATGTGTATTCATTTATTTGAAGGTTTATTCTCTTTATCCAGTTATTTTTAATCCCATGTGCATAGTGGGCTTATTTCCATGTATCAGTATCTGAAGCCATGGCAAGTTAAAGGGATGAGTTCAGTATTTTTCAAGTCAAAGTTATTTTTTCACAATCAGAGTATATATTAGTTTGCTAAATTAAATTGTTTTATAAAGTGAAGCATCTCTCTATTATAATAAAAAATCCTGGGACAAGACTGGGACGAGATGTGAATTTTTCAGAGAGACACTATCATGTCCCGCGAGACGAGACTTTGTGACCACGCCTGGAGCCGGAAATAAAAGACAAAGAGTAGATGACAAAGTAGAACGTCATAAAGAATTCAAAAACGTTGGCGTGATAGACATGCAGAGCAGGTTAGAGATAATGAAAGTGCTAATATTTGAAAGTCTCAAAAAAATGTTAGTAAAGATCGCATTAGCGCAAAAAAACGGAAATTATTACTCGGTGAAATAACGGAACAGCGAAAAAAGATCGAATATATTGTTCAGATTTAAATTTGAAGTCGGAGACTTGTAGATTGTCTAATTCGTGTTGCCATCAGGAAAGCACTGTTTCTTCCTAATGAAGAGGCGTATTCGTGAGAATTCAAAGATTTGTTGTTTGTCAGTCAGTCATTATCCAATCCGCTGTATCCTAACACAGGGTTACGGGGGCCTACTGGAGCCAATCACAGCCAACAGGTGAAAGTGAACTCCACATACGCAAGAGGCAGGGACACAAAGTGGCTGGTCTGTAGCGCAGGCCGGACTCCATTCTTGAATTTTACAATGGAGCTTATGGATACCAAGGGCCCATTATAAAAAAGAAGGCCTTGAAAGCTAGCAAATATGCCCATTTTTTAAAGCCAAAAATGTTACAGTGTATTGATTTGCATCAGTAGTGTTGCTGGGGATGGTGTCACCCAGTTGAGTAACTAAGGCCAGAGTTAGGGCTCATTTATACTTCACGCTCAGAACGCGTATGCGCCCACATCATGGCTGCCACGCGTTTCGAGCATTCATTTGATGCGTCCTCTGAGCAGGTCCTCAGAAACTAACGCGACGCGTGCGCGAGTTGCAGTACCGGCAAAAAGTTGGGGGACGCAGTGTGCTAAAAGTTGGAATGTAACGGCAGAGTCTCTGTTTACTATCTACATGTGACAGAAAGCCGCTTTGCGGATCCTATGAGATCGGTGTGCGTGCTTCGATGTTTGATGAATGGTTCGAAGTGGTGAAGCAAAATGCCGACATACAGATGCATTCATGGTGCTTTTATATTCAAGCCTGGCATATTCCCGATCATTATGACACGATACATTTTAAAAGTCTCACATACCGTCTTCTGTGTCGTCTTTTTTTCTAGGGCTTCCTCTGGTCCTGACAGCAGCGGCAAACAGCAATAGATTGCCACACTGAGCACATTAAATGTATGATATTCCAACTCTCTGCACATTTAGAATCCTCAGATTTATACTTGATATCACTTTCGTGATGAAATGCATTGAAGTATGTATGTTACATTTTACAGATATATCGGTAATTTCATTTAAATAATGAATACTGTTAATTACACACAAGGGGGTGACACGGTGGCAGAGCATTAGCGCTGCTGTCTTGCAGGGAGTCACGTCGCTGGTATTCCCTGCCTGGAGTTTATATGTTTTCCTGCTGGGTTTCCACAATGTGCTCCGCTTTCCTTCCAAAGATATGCAGATTTGCTAACACTAAAATGATGCCGGCGTGTGTGTGTGTGTGTGCTTGTATTCACCTTGAAATGAGCTGATGCCTCGTCCAGGGATTGTTTCTGCCTCGTGCCCAATACTATCTGACATGGACAAATCCCTGGACTGATGGAGTTAATTATTAAACATCCTTTTCGGAGATATTGCGGTAAGGTGTCATCGGAGTTTAATGGGTGTTCCAGGCAATTCACAACACAGCGAAGCCAAACCTGTTCTCATCGTGATAATATCTCGCACTGCCACCTGGTGGATTCCTCCAGATTTACGTAAAGTACGCGCGCAAGTATAAACAGTACAAAGCTTGTGTAGCAGGAGCGTCCTCTGCAGCATGCATCGCGTCAGTATAAATCTGGCCTAAGACCCCCCACAGGCCCCAGGGTGACTTGATGACTAGCGCTCCTTAACAGGGGCAGACACCCAGCTTTTTAAAGCAGCACGTTAGTTCCCACTATTAATGTCTTATGGACACTTGATTGTTTTATTGATGGGGGAGTGGGGGTCCTACTTGATGATTTCAACACATAAACATTCAATTGTTTCATCAAGGATTGTTTTGGGGGTACTCCATCATTGACTTCAGCCTGAAACACTGCACAAACAGATGACCTGACAAATATAACTGAAAAGGTACACTTAGTATCGCTTATATTCTTTCACTATGTGGAAAAAGTGGCTTGGCTCTTTCAAAAATCTGACAAAAATCTGAAACTACAATGCAGTGTAATGTGCTCAGTTCAGATTTATGGTTATGTGTACAAACTACAGTGAATGTCATATTTGCTCTTTTCACTGCGCTGCCATTCAGCATGCATCTCGGTGTAAAATGACAACATGGATTATAAAGGGCTGGGCCGGGGGGGCCTTCAGCTTTGGGTTGACGTAACGCCACCCATGACAGCTGCTGCAAGCAGACAAAGGCACATTACCTCGAGAAAACCGCACCAAGAATCTGCAGTTAAATAATTATTTCTATTTTCCTGTTTATTACCACTAAGATGCTTCATAAATGCAGAAGGTATGTTTTCTTAAATGAAAATCTTTGCCTAGGACCCTACAGCCTCATTATAAACTGCAAGGACAGACAAGGTATTTTAAATATGTATAAAACACACCTAACTTTAGAACACAATTTCAAGTGGCAAAAAGTTAATATATACGTATATATAAACCATGACTGTGAACAAATAGCTTGAAAAATGCCAAACTTACCCTTCAAGCCAGTGGTCTCAAACTCCAGTCCTGGAGGGCCGTAGTGGCTGTGGGTTTTCATTCTAACCCTTTTCTTAATTAGTGACCAGTTTGTACTAATAATTAACTTCTTTTGAATTCATTTGAAGACTCTTGAAGACTCGGACATCTTAATTGTTTCTTTTTCCTTACAATAGTGAGATACAAAATGAGCTAATACAGGACCAGCAAACTGTGTCCTCATACAGTATCTGAAAGTAAAGAATGGTGAAGGTCTCAGAATGTTGATCTGCTCAGGTCCTCAAAGCATTTGACCAGTGCTCTTAGAAAAGAGAAAATCAACAATTTCAGAAATGTCTGCTAATGCACCACAAGAGTAGCAACAAGCCACAAAATTAAAGAACGGGTTTAATTAACGACAAGGCTCTGCACCTAATTAAGCAATTGCTTAGGGTGAAATTGGTTGGCATTTGAAGCCCTGCCTTAGTTGGTCTTCTGCTGGCTGACTCACTTCACATTTCATTTCTTTTTAGTTGCCATTTAAGGAAAGAAATGAAGCAATTTAGAGGAATGATGAAGAAATTCAGGGGAACAAATCTTAAAAAACAAGTCAATCAAAATGAATTCACAAGAAGTTAATTAGCAGCACAAACAGGGCACTAATTAAGAAAAGACTTAGAATGAAACCCTGCAGCCACTGCGGTCCTCCAGGACTGGAGTTTGAGACCACTGCTTTAAGCGATTTAGTCATGTTAAGCAAAGGGTAACCAATGGGATTAAAGTGATGGTCTCCTGAAGCACAATCCAACACCTTAACCAGCATGCCATATGTAATCAGTTAATATTAACTTTAAATAGTCCCTTCCATGGTAAGGAATGTCCCCCAGAGAACTTGTCACACAGTTGATGACCCAAATTCTGAAGGATGAGAAAGAAATCAGATGTGAAGCGAGCCAACAGGTGACCAGCTAAGTCGAGGCCTCAAACTCCAACCAGTTTCTTAATCAGAAGTTGATTCTTGTTGTTATTTAACTCCATGGCCTGTTTGTGCTCTCTTTCTTCCACAGCAGACATTTCCAAAACTGCTGATTTGTTTTTTCCTAAGAGTGTTGTCAAAATGTTTTGTGGACCTGAGCAGATCATTAAACATTACTGAGACCTTCACCTTTCTTTATTTTCAGATATTATAAAATGTACACTGATTAGCTGGTCATGTCTTGGCTTGTTTTGTATCTTATTATTGTTTGGCCGTTAATTAAAGAAACAAGAAATAACGAAGGGGTCTGAGGCTTAAATAGCAAGTCAATTAAAATGAAGGCAGTAGAGTTCATTAGCAGCAAAAACTGGTCGCTGATTAAGAACATGAATAGCTTGAAAGCCTGCAGCCACAGCTTTGCTCTAGAAAACGAGATGGAGACCCTTGTCCCAGATGCTCTCCCATCCAAGTACTGGCAGGCCCCAGGCATGGTGGAATTCAGGTGGAAGTGCAGGTGGTATGGCTGCTAATATGGTCACCAAAATATGGTCCAAAAATGGCCTCAAAATAAGGGTCAAATGAGGGCCACAAATAGGGTGGAAGCCCAAAAAGCTCAACATCTTGCATAACTAGACATCAAGATGAATCAAATGGGAATTTTTCTCATACCAGTGATACAAAAAAAACTGAAGTAATTTCAAAGCATCCGTAAGTAATTCTTATGAACACAAATAGGTAGTTTTAACAATGTTTTTACTAATGCAGCATCTGACATTTGATTAGATAGAAGATCAAGTGACTCTTCATGGTCATATGTTGAGTCAGCATTGGGAACCGAACGTGCCAATTTGTGGACTACAGACCCAGGCCTTAATCACTCAGTGGACGCACTCTGCAGACACAAATATTATTTTATATTAGCTGTGTAAGCTCGTGCTGTAAAAAGCCAGGGCTCCTAGAAACCATTGAAATCTCAGAAAAAAAACTGAAACACAGAGTCAGCGGTTTCGATTTGCCGATGTGCTCGCCCTCCATGTCTATCAGCGGCTAAGCAAGTTTCTCTTTCCTCAGTGGTTTCAATTTTCGGATGTGCTCGCTTCCATTGTCTATCGGTGGCTAAGTGAGTTTCTCTCTCCTCGGAGGTTTCGTTTTGCTGATGTTCTCACCTCGCTTGTGTATTAGCGGCTAAGCGAGTTTGTCTTTCCTCAGCGGTTTCGTTTTTTGGACGTGCTCACCCTCCATGTCTCTCAGCGGCTAAGCAAGTTTCTCTATCTTCAGCGATTTCATTTTTCGGACGTGCTCGCCTCCATTGTCTATCGGTGGCTAAGTGAGTTTCTCTCTCCTCGGAGGTTTTGTTTTGCCGATGTCCTCACCTCGCTTGTGCATTAGCGGCTAAGTGAGTTTGTCTTTCCTCAGCAGTTTCGTTTTTCGGACGTGCTCTCCCTCCATGTCTATCAGTGGCTAAGCGTGTTTTTCTTTCCTCAGCGGTTTCGTTTTTCGGACGTGCTCATCCCTATTGTCTATCAGTGGCTAAGCAAGTTTCTCTCTCCTTGGAGGTTTTGTTGTGCCAATGTCCTCACCTCGCTTGTGTATTAGCAGCTAAGTGAGTTTGTCTTTCCTCAGCGGTTTCGTTTATCGGACGTGCTCGCCTCCATTGTCTATTGGTGGCTAAGTGAGTTTCTCTCTCCTCGGAGGTTTTGTTATGCCGATGTCCTCACCTCGCTTGTGTATTAGCAGCTAAGTGAGTTTGTCTTTCCTCAGCAGTTTCGTTTTTCGGACGTGTTCACCCTCCATGTCTATCAGCAACTAAGCGAGTTTCTCTTTCCTCAGCGGTTTCGTTTTTCAGACGTGCTCGCCTCCATTGTCTATCAGTGGCTAAGTGAGTTTCTCTCTCCTCGGAGGTTTCGTTTTGCCGATGTCCTCACTTCACTTGTGTATTAGCGGCTAAGCGAGTTTGTCTTTCCTCAGCGGTTTCATTTTTTTGGACGTGCACGCCTCCATTGTCTATCAGTGGCTAAGTGAGTTTCTCTCTCCTCGGAGGTTTTGTTTTGCCGATGTCCTCACCTCACTTGTGTATTAGCGGCTAAGCGAGTTTGTCTTTCCCCGGCGGTTTCACTTTGCTGACAGAGTCACTTTCTTTCAGCTTCATGCTGTAGCCTCGCACTTCCAGGCGAGCCGAACAGACAGACACACAAACACATATCCACACGTAGACGTTTATATATAAGATATACCTACTGCATGGGGATGTACTGATCTATAAATTGTCTTCTTTTTTACAGAGTTGGAGCTCTTACAGATTTATGATTATCAATTTGGGAAACAGCTGATCCTATAATCATTTGCTTCTCAGTGTAATGGCTTAGCCACTGGGGGGCCACACTACTTTACTTGGCCACATTACTTGTTGATCGCTGGATGCAGTTCCGTGCCGCTCCTAAACACCTGATGGTTTCATTAATACTTTCATCTGAGCGAATAAAGAATGGCTCTGCTTCAGTGCACATAACAAGTACACAAGGCAGAAGTAGAGAGATAAAGCTCTTGGTGGGGGGGTTTATTTTGGGCCTGCCTTCTTGTAAATTAACCAGGTATTCCTTACTCATGTTAAAAGAACAAAACAATCCATTAAACAGATAAAAGTATTTGCAGTTTCTTGACTGTAAAGTCTGCAGCAGTGCCCCCTTTTCTTCCAATTGTCTGCCGTTCACATTTTTAAAGACGTGCCACTTGTAAAACAGCCAGTGGTCTTGTCAGCTATCTCTGCTTTTATTTAGGTGCTGGGGGTCCACCTCAACAAATGGAAGCTAGACAGGAAGCTGGGGCTGATGTGCCTTTCCCTGTATGCCGTCTTCTTGTGTTTCTCCATCTTGATTGAGTTCAACGTCTTCACTTTTGTGAACTTGCCGATGTGCCAGGAGCGCTGATCACCCAGCAGGCATGGATTTTTTTTTTCTCCCCTTTGGACCGAACAAAGCAAACAACTCTTTGATTCCTACAGTGCAATATGAAGAAAACGTGTGTTTGTAACAAGTACGTGCTGCGATGAGTACAGTATGTGGTTATTTATATAGAGATGAACATGCGCACACGTGCTGCACACACCAGAGAAGCCAGAAGGCGTACCCTTTTGATTGTTTGAAAATGCACATTCACAGCCAATACAAAGATACTGAATTATTGCCTGCGCTGATGTGAAACAGTTTATTTTCAATTTTTGTATGTGATTCTCAACCTGACTTTGGAAATGGATTGTGGCGACGCAAGTATCATTAGCTGCTAACCAGCAGGCCGCTGGACAGGAAAGAAATGTCGAGGGATCAGTCTGTTTCTTCTCGGCCCCTTCTTCATTTGTGTACCTTTTCTCCTGGGAAGGATTCATTTTCTTGTGGCACAGTTAACTTGATAAAAGACACCAGTGACCTGCCATTCTGAGCTGAACATTCGGAGCCACACTTTTTTCGGTCCTTGGCGTGGGAGGCTAAGGTATGGTTTTCTGTCATCCACTTTGGTGTTCTTCCTCTGATTCTGGAGTCATCTTCACAAACGAGAGGACAATTGTACATACTGACTCTTTAACTTTTAGAACGACATTCATTTCACAAAAGGCTTTCCTCTGAGGGTGGAGTCCGTGCACCTTTGCATGCAACATAGATTTTTAGAGTTGCTGCATTTATTCCCAAGTTTACTTTTTCAGTTCATGCTAGAAGATGGTGAAATAGATGTGATGAATTAAAATGTGTGAAATAGTTTGTACTAAAAACTTTAGTTTAACTTTATCTCGGCAGCAGGCAGCCTGCTTTAGTACACGGCTGAGGACAGTTCCCATCCTTGTGGCACAACATACTATCTTCTCAAAACACTTTCACATGCTGAAGACCCTGGTTAACTGAAACGTCTAAGCTCCTTATCGAGAGGGCTTTCTGTATTTCCAATTTATAATTCTAAGCCTACATGGCTACAAAGGTGAGGCAGCTAATCTCAACTTCTTTCACGTGTGTTTAGATCTCTGGTTCTGCATGTTCTTATAACATGTACTGCATAACGGCAGATAACAAGCACTTTTATAAACTGCTTCCACCAGCAGCTAAGTTCATACACATCAACGGACTGTTCAGAGCACAAAGAATAATTAAACCAAATGGTAAATAACTGCCAGATTCAGTTTGCTGTTCCTAACCCTCTATGGCATAGCCGACGGCAGTGAGAAGACTGTTAAAATATCACCTTTCTATCTAATGTCATGCACTGTATATCTGAAAGGGCTCTTTTTATTAAGCCTACATTTCCCAGAGTGCCCTGAGCAGGTTAGCATTGCCATCTTAATCTAAGCCTTAAATTAATGAGCATCAATTACCAAACAAAAGACCGGAACTGGCCTGGAGTCACGGGAGCCTGCAAGAGCAAAGAAGCCAAATGAATGATGCTTACAAATGAGCAGGAGGGCTTCCATTTGTTTGCTCCCAGTTTCAGAGGTTCATTTTGGCCCACGGGGCAGCCATCATTACGTAAATCACACTGTCTTTTATGTGTCCATGCACAGTGAGGTCAAGCGCACCCTAAGCACCCTTCTCTTTGCACAGTGTATGTTACTCCGAGTCTCTTCTTTCACCCAGTATGTCCTAAAAGAGTTGCTGTTGTCGTCTTGCAGGCACTTTGATAGGAGAAAATTACAACAACTGAGAGTGCAAGTGAGATTAGACAGTTACGTAATCTACTCTATATATTTAAAATCCTAAACCTAAAAGTGCAACAATTTTATGTGACTTTTTTGTCACGCTCTAAATCAGGCTTATTTTAAAACCTATATATATATATGTTTGGTATCATTCTTTTCAGAATTTATCAAACTTTAATGTGATATTGTTATATTTTCAGATTCTTATTCCGTTTTTAAATTATAAAGTAAAATATCAAGAAAGTCGTGGTTTTTGTCAGTTAAAACAAATGGATCGTTTATTTAGTCTCTTATAAATACTCATCGAGGATAATGGACCTTAGTTTAACGGGAATACTCCAACTGGTAAGAGAGTAAATATTTTATTCTCATTTCATGATTTTTACTCGGTTAAATAATAATTAATTTTTCTTTTACATATTTATAGAATTTCGTGATTTTGACTCCAATAAATTTACAGATTTTACTAATATTCTGGCCGCAACTGGGGGTTGGGCACTGAAGGCACCAGGGAAGCTTGCCTCCCTAGTAAAAATATAACACCATCATTCATTTTCTACACATTGTTCTTCTTCTTTGTATCTACACCACTCTGTAACTTAAGGGGAAAAGGAAAGGGAACTTTACATGTACTCCTTAAATACACTGTACAATATAAAGGACAGCCATGTTAGATCAGACAGCCATGACATAGGATTTATCCAGCCGAGTAAAACTGAACAAAGACCACCATGTTACTGGCATAAATGACAAAACACGAGAGAGATAAAGAGTTGGGACACCTTGGGGACGCACCTCGTGTATATTTTTAGGGAAACAAAAGAGAAAATTGCAAAAATAAGCGAGATGTTTTTTTCGGACGTAAGTCATCAGTTTTACTGGCTCAAGATGGCGGTGGAACCCCTTAAGAGGAAGCCAGACCGGAAGGAGCGGATCCAGGGAATCATGTGCCAACCCCTGACTCAGCTTAGAACAGGTACCTTCGAGTTGCCAGCCCAGATCCTTTAGTCAGAGAGCCAGCACTGTGTCCCTGGAGAGCACATGTGTGACACTGGATAACCCGATTTCCACGTTGCATGACTCCAAAAGGTGATGAAAGCGAATGTAGATCTATGGAAGCATCTAGAGCATTGATTAAAGTCTTTAAACATGTTGTTTGAGCCCTGCACTCACACACACAAACACACGCATATACTTTATATACTATATACAAAACTATATACAAAACATACACATGGATTTCTAGAGATACTACAGGAGTCCTTCTGTAAATGTTACTGTCATAAAATGTATTTGCTTCTGTCTAAATTCTCAACATAATCATCCAATTTATTTAAGTTTTCTCCACCCTCAAGCTAAGGTAGTCTTTTGTAAAATGGTTACCAATGAGCCCTTCTTGGGTTGAACATGTCGGTGTCATGCTGTTCTCTATATTGTAATTATAATAACTGTACTCCTAGTTGGTTTTCAAGACATCAAAAGAACTGTAAAAGTAACCAAGCTGGGATCATAATCCTTCTCATTGCCTGGATTCAGTGCCTGAGAGGAAAACTGGAGGTCTCCAAAACAGCGTTCCTCCTTTTAGCAATGTTGAACCATACTGTACATGAAAATATACCTTGTGGGGATGAAGCCACTTGATTAATCAGCAGGCAAGCCAAAAAGGAAACTCGTACTGTAGCTGTCTATTATAAAGAACAAAATGACGAGATCTAAACCAAAAAGATGTCTTAAATCATTCTGTTCAGCTTATTCAAATAGTGCGCCTTGAAAAGAGCTTACTGCGTTCGGGTCACACATACAGTGTGAAAGGGAAGGTAAAAATTTGTAGTTCAAGACGATTCAAATGCATGATAAATGAAAGGGAAAAAAAGGGTGAAAAAAATTTAAAGTTCAAATTCCTGGCAGAATGATGACTTCATCATTCAATAGAAGGCCACTTTTCTCTTACATCACAACAAATCTGATGATGATAGCTGTAAGCTCTCGTATACAGAAGAATGATCGGTCCAAAGTGCCCAAACGGTTACTCAGAGTCTACCAAATGTTTCCAATTTTGATTTATCGTTTCCTTACACAAACAGGGGTGTCGGATTTGAAGTTCACCCGAAGATCAAAAACAGTTTTACTTATCTGGCTGAATTGCACTCGTCTGCATTTGCAGAGTTCACTTTTGACAATTCTGACACTCCAGACTGAAGTTTACAAATGCAGCTTCACTTTATAAATAAAAAAGACTCCTCACTTAAATCAGCATACAGTGGTTCCCTCTTTCTACTTGTACAGTATTATTTCCACCAGAATATTATCTAACTATTACCCAGTTTTGTTTTAATGAGCAGATTTCTGAATTATTCGCACCTTCTCAAATACATTTGCACCCATATTAATTGCTACAGAGCTGATACAGTTGAAGTAAAAGGCTAAGGGTCTAATGAGATTACCAGCATATAAAACTCACCAACTATGGAAAAACCCAGTATGCCTCATCTTTCACGTTTTCGGCAAATTGAGAAAATGATGTCGCCCCTATAATTAACAATCTCTAGATTTCATTTTTCCTGAGCATCACATACACAGCATTGTTTTTTCCATGAATCAACAACACCTGCCATTTTAAATCATGTAGTCTTCTTCTTCTTCTTTCAGCTGCTCCTATTAGTGGTTGCAACAGTGGACCATCTTCTTCCATATCTTTCTGTCCTCTGCATCTTGTTCTGTTACACTCATCACCTGCATGTCCTCTCTCACCACATCCATAAACCTTCTCTTAGGCCTTCCTCTTTTCCTCTTCCCTGGCAGCTCTATCCTTAGCATCCTTCTCCCAATATACCCAGCATCTCTCCTCTGCACATGTCCAAACCAACGCAATCTCGCCTCTCTGACTTTGTCTCCCAATCGCCCAACTTGAGCTGACCCTCTAATGTACTCATTTCTAATCCTGTTCATCCTCGTCACACCCAGTGCAAATCTTAGCATCTTTATCTTTAATCTTAGCATTTTAAATCATGTAGTCGCAGCACTTAAATCATGTGATCGTAATCCAGCATTTTCATTGGTATATGGCTTTTCCTCATTGGTCAGTGGAGTTGCTAGTTTTTTGTCTTGCAGTTTGTAAAATACTGTGTACACACAAGCTTCTTCCATTGTGCTGTGACCTGAATGAAGACATAGTTGGCCATCACCACTACCTTATAACATCAGGAAAGACCAAGTAACTCCAACTCAATTTTGAAAAAAAATGTCAGTTACTAATTTTTCCATTGCACGTGAGAAAAGTGACCACTAGTGGCGTAGACTAAAATGGCATACTTATGGGTTAACCAGGCCCAACTAAGCAAAGTATTTCATTCTGTGTATTTTAACAGCTTTGTACATCGAGCACCCGCCATTCCAAGGAAGCAATTACTTAATACGAGGAACGTTCAATTATAAACAGGAATTTTCATGCTCTGTTCTTAAAAAGAGTGCAAGATAGACCTGACGCATTGGACAAACGCACGCATATATGAACTTGTCGTTAGTAGTGCTAGCTGCTCTTTCCCCCCTTACTGTCAGTTGTAATCAACATGTCGGAGCAGGAGGTACACAGTAGAGTTGCACAGTGCATTATTATTACATCTTTGACAAATGAAGGAGTCATTCCATCTCAGATTTATTCGAGACTTAAAAAACAGTTTGGGGATGAGTGTCTCTCTCTCAGTCTAGAGTGTATGATTGCTGCAAGTGTAACAGGTGTCTGGTCACACTTACAGGTAATCTAACTTAGACACCATTAAAATATCCGACTACGCCACCCAGTTTTATTAAGAGACTGGGAACTCCTGAAATTTACCAATAATAGCACACAGGTTTCTTTAAATTGGGCGATGAGTAAACACACAATGAAAGACACAACAGTAATTTCAGAAAAAAGCAACAGTAAGTTCTATTACACAAGACAATAAAAAATACATTAAAAAGATAAATGAACCTAACAAAATCTAAACCTATCCAGAACAAATTTCCTTTTTTTAAAAGGAAAACACACAGTCCACATTCTAAAAGTCCATTAAAAGCAAGAATTGGAGGATACAACCTTTAGTGGTGCAGAGTCCAGTTTGCGCACTGTGTTACCCTAACACTAAATCGTTCAACTGTCCATGGATGCACTCTGTTCCCCAGATACTCGTTTCTTAACAGAGGTTGTTTCAAATTGTTGAATCCCTGTCAGCATCTCTTTGTTGTTCATTTTTCTTCCACTCTGGGCTCCTTGTGTTGCTGTGACCTAGGCACACCTCATTTGTCGTCTGTCAGCTTTGCTTGGTCCTTTCATGTGGCTTCCCTCTCTCGCTGGACCCACAACTGGCGTCTCCGTGTGGAGCTGTCTCTTCCTCCCTGGAAGTGTTGCCGTCCTTGTGCCTCACATCGTGCCAGCCAGGTACCCTCATCTGCTTACGAGCCCCTGTGCTCTGTCTGAATGTCTTGGCAGCATTCTCAGTGGACTGTTCCCTCTGCCTGCTGCTGCCCAGGAGTTTAAATCTCCTTCAGTCCCTGCTGTTGTCAGTCCTGGACAATCAGTTTAATCAATGGCACATCTAAATTTCCTGGGTTTAACAATTAATGAAAACACAAGTTAACAAAGTGTATTGTTACCAACCATTAATGAGTACAGGTCTGCTGATTAGAAACCAATATTGTCAAACATGTTAATTTCAGGTAAATACAGACATCCTCCAAGGCCAGACTTCAAAGCGGTGACTCCTTTGCAAGACAGCAAATACCTACACAGACAACCCTGACACAATCAGTAACTGGATTATCCAGGAAATCGAAAAACAAGGTCCCCTTCTGACACAAGTCATTCAGAGAGTGACTATCATCTCTTTGGTCTGCTTAAGGAATTTTTAGGAGAGAAGTAATTCAAGTCGAATGAGGAGGTTATTGACGCTGTGCAAGACTGGGTCAACATGCAGTCAAAAGACTTCTACTCTTGTGGGATTAAGAAGCTTCCTGAGTGCTGGAACGAGTTTATTGCAGTGGCAGGAGACTACAATGAAAAATAGTGTTTAAGTCGTTTCATTGTATAAGTGTAGCTCATAAATTCCTGTTTATATTTGAACGCCCCTCGTAATTTCTAGATTCAACATGCTAACAGTGTCACATAGTTGGAAAATGATGGCGTCTTATCCAGCAACCACAGAGTTTGCAGACCAGTCACAAATGCTGCATTTGTCATACGGCGGAGCTGGGATGTCTGAAGTTGCAATTGTGTTATTTGTGACATCTGTGTGTTTGTGCTACCCAAGTGGAAAAGTAAAACATGGATACCTCTGAGAAAGCTGGTGTTCCAGCAACATACACTAAGTTAATAGTTCAGATTGAAGAAGAGACAGATGAGCAAGAAAGGTGCAAAAAAACCACGTTGTCATGTCTAAAAAAGACTTTCATGCTCTTGGCTATGATAAACGGTACTAATTCTGTTTGAAAGCTGCAATTAAAAAACTGCACAAAGCAACCATTGAGCACAGTGTACGAACAGTAACGCATTTCAGGCAAGTATCAGTTAGCCCATTGCTGTACAATCTGTTAATGTTAACGTTTACCTTATGAACTGAGGTGATTCATTTAAAGAATATTCTTCTAATAAACAAATTACACCCATAAAGCGTTACTCTACTTTCTGATCATAGTGTTAATCAACATCATAATCTGAAGTCGGATTAACTTGGACTTGAAAGACCAGGGTCCGAATTCCAGGCACATTTCCTTTCTGTTTTCCGAGCCGGAGACTGGAAATTCTGAGTTCCGAGTTTTATCCGAATGCAGCATAAGTCACTAAGCCACAGTGGCGGAAATGACATTTAAAAAACACTTTGTTGTATGGTGCCTTTAAGTGGAAAAGCATATTTCATGAACGTTACTGAAGAATCCACCACTGTTCAATACCACAACTACTCCAAAACATGGCACATTATCCCAGCAAGTGAGAGTAGAAGCCCTCTTTAAGAAATTCAGGGGGACCAACCATGAGTGCTACTTGTATGGCTAGAAAACAACACTGTTCTCCAAAGCCCAACTTTGGAAAGTGATGTTCTAGAAGGGTTGTTATTTGGTGGGTGAATCTAAATGGGGTGTAATAAGGGGCACTGCATGCTCCGTAGGTGTGCAGCACTGGCGCCAGACTCGTCAATGTAAGGAAGGGCTGAAGCCAAAAAAACTCAATAAATAAAGACACGCCACACAGTAAGAGTTTCCTTTACTTGGCTAATATATGCCTGCTGACATTTTTACTGAGGTGACAAAGTGTTCTGCTGACAGAAAGACTGACTGACCTGTGAGACCCTAAAGCAGCTGTCGAGTACCTACCAGCCAAGCATATCCATCTGGTTGACCTTTTTGTGCAGTCCAGTGTCATTCATGCAGAACTGACTAGGAAATCGCGGTGTCCATTTCCATTGACGGCCTGGAAAATATGAATTGTCGTGGTGATTATTTCTTTATTTGTTTTTCATTTTCCTCAGGTCTTATGGGGCTTAAAGATCAGTAGTTGCTTCTCCCCGTCGGCGGCCTATGAGAGTCTGTCCTGTCCAGCAGTCAGCACAGTTTGGCCTTTTCAAAAATGTGCAGATCTTTTATATGCTACAGCTCTGAAGTGATTATTGCATTTATAATCAGGAGTTCAGCTTAATCTCGCCATAGCAGACACACACACAACACACCACAACACAAGAACAAGTTGTGGAGTAGAGCCTTCTGTGTTTTATGTTTTAAATGTCAGGAGCAGCCCAGGGCCATGGCAGTTCACATTGCATTAGCATTTTAATTCCATCCACCCATTTGCTGAATTCACTTGATATTTAAAAGCTGATTCACATTCTGTGTGGATTTGTGCCCATTCTCTATACGTTCTTCAAGAGCTTATGTTTCCAACTACTGTCCAAAAAGTATTCTGAGTTGTACCTTTTTTTTTTGTTCTTTATTTCGCCTTATATAATTTCTTGTATTAGGAATTTGTTCGTTTTCGCATACCCCTTGGGGTCAGAGCGCAGGGTCAGCCATTGTACAGCGCCCCTGGAGCAATTACAGGTTAAGGGTCTTGCTCAAGGGCCCAGCAGATTAGGATCTCTTTTGGCAGTGATGGGGATTCGAACCAGTAACCTTCTGGATACCAGCACAGATCCTTAGCCTCAGAGCCACCACTCCACCTCAAATGCACTGTTAAATGTTTCTGTCAAAAGTCGTCATGTCCCAGTAGCAGTTTGAACCAAGGAGGTGTGGTGGCATGGCATCCAGATAAGTTGCCCCCACATTTCGTCCCCAACCCCCCACATTTCGCCACCACTATATTTTGCCCCAGTATTTATGTACATATCTATTTTTACAATTAAAAATGTAATAAGCCTTACCCAACATTGAAAATTTAAAAAGTTCACTCAAGTAGTGTTCTTATGCAACTCACAGATCAACGTGTTCCACTGAAAACAGTATGCGTGATTGCCTCCATAAAAGGTGAGTATTGTACTTAAAATGTAATCCGTGTTATGTGATATAGTATTGTACAATTGTCCTGGATTTTGCGCATTTTTTTTGTCAGCAATACGGCTGTTTCAAGACGTGCGTTTACGGTTTTCACCTCCTGTTTATCGGTGGTGCGTGGCCATGTTGAAAATCCATCAACACCTCCCAGACAGCGCAATATCAAAACTTTTGCGTCACCACTCACCGCATCGTGTATTACTTTCTCACTGAAACCGTTATTTTTGCATCGTGATTAAACCTAAAATCAACTTTATAAAATTTCACTATGGCAGAAAGAATTTCGTCAATTAGAGGTAAAAGAAAATTGATAGATGATGATAAGCACATTTATGTGTTTTCAAAGAAGAGAAAAATCATGGAGTTGAAATGTAGTGGGGGCGAAATTTCTGTAAACTGGTGGCACAGCCTTTAGCACCGCTGCCTCACAGTTCCAGATAATTGTGCTCGAGTCCCAGTCTGGTCGATGTCTGTGCTGAGTTTGGATGTTTATCCCCATCTCTTTGTGGATGAGACTTGCATGTTAGGCTAACTGGCAGCTGTATGTGTGAGTATGGATGTACATGCAAGTGTGCCCTATAATACCCACCTCCTGTTGTCACCGAGGACACGGATTGGCTGGCATACCGGCCAAGATGGATGGTTCCTTACTTGGCCAGGAAGCTTGTTTAGTGGATGGATGGAAGCAGCCTCTCAAGGCCATGTGCCCCCTCCAATGTGAGAGGTGGCAGCCTCCCTCTGGTGGATCTCACATGTGCACACCTGTAGAGCTGCAATGGACTTGTCGTCCCAGTGGGTGGCCCTGCTGGGTTTCTTGGGAGCTGTCAAGGGGTGCTGCTGGCAGGTGCATTCAAGAGAATTCTCTTGGCCCCGAAATGTTTCCAGGGTGCCACCAGAAGTACTCCTGGGTCTGGCATAAATGAAGTCGCTCCACCTCACCCAGACCAGTTGGAGTTGGGAGTGGAGGAAGGACAAATCTCACCTAGGAGTTTGGGAGAGAAAGAACGAGAAAAAGGAATTAGATTGTGCTTGTAGGAACCTTGTAGTGAAAGGCCTGTGAAAGACATTCCATTGACTTCATTGGTTGTGTCTGAGGTTTGAGGTTCTGGGATGGCCCCTACAGTCCACGCTGTCTTGTGCCCAATGCTGCTGAAACAGGCTACCTGACATAGCGTTAACATGAAGTCAGTAAATGGATGGAGTGGAGGTTTAAAGCTCCTGCCCTGTGGTGATACAGATGCACAGACAGGTCTCCCTCTCATTGACCCCTTCACCTGCTTATTTCACTTATGCCCCAGGGATTGTGTTAGCCTTTTTCACACAACTTGATCTTCGCTCCTCACTTTGAGTGTAGATTACAAAAACCAAACAAAAACGACAATTCATCTTTTCCCACCGCCAGGACTCTTTCTGTACTTCTTTTCCTATGCGCACTTGCACACTTTATAACTACTACTGTTTGGTTCTGAATTGGAAATATACCCCATTACTGAAGACCACTCTTGGTGCTGCCCTTGAAAAGTTGGTTTGAATGGACCCGGAGAGATCAATACCCAGAACTGAAGCACGCAGAGCGATGAGTCTGGGGAGGCTGACGTGAGCATCAAACTGACGCAAAAAAATGAAAAACCTCCTTTGGCAGCTGTTCTGAACCAATTTTGTATGTTGGATGTTGGGAATATATAAATAGGTGAATAAATATATTATACTGTATATAAATACGCAAATTAATAATATATCCGTTACAGGGACTGTCCTATTTTTCATTCTCTTGATTACAAGTGACGGTGATTTCTATGAATTTGCCAGAGTGCTGCTGGGAGGATGTTTTTCTCGGCAGTTTCTTCTGTCTTGCACAACAACAACAAAAAAATGTTAATTTATGATGTTCACAGAGTGAACAATACTTGTGTGTATATATTTTGACTTTAATCTGTATATCATGAGTATTTTTGTCTTTCAGATAATATGTTGGGTATAAATAGAACAATATTATATAAAGAAAGAGTTTGTTTCTGCTGTTATAAATTGTCCTCTTTGGTTATAATGTACAGATTTTCAGATATTTTATTTAAATGGGTTCCTTGGTAAAGAGAAGGATAAAAAAAAAAGTTTTATTTATTTATTGAGAAAAAAAGAAAAGACATAATCAGAATAAATCTGAGTGCACCCGAGCGCTTGCTTTCTTACATATCTGCATGCTTGGTGTTGAATCTTAGCATTTGTGCATTCTTCTATAACTTCTTCCATTCATATTTCATCTTTATGGTTTGCATTTTTATGTAATATTTTAGAGCTGATATAGCAGCTGGTGATAAAGTCTGTTTTTTGGTATCTAGGAGTTTCAATTATTTTGAATACATGTATTATATATAATAATGAATACAAATGTTTTACATTACAATCGATGAAACATTTTATAAGTATGGGTAACCTTTTTATATAAAAGTCATTCAATGTAGAATGTGGAATTCTGTCTTTTCCAGGTTAGAAAGTCTCTTCTTGATTTGATTAGCCTTGGCAGGTAAGAGCGCAGATGTCATAACATACAGTATGTACACTTGTAACAGAGGACAGACAAACGGACGATTGTTTGTCTTTCATCTTTTTCTGGACAGTTTCTCTGACTGGTGTGGTGGTGTCTCAGTGTTCCAGAAAGCCAACCGAACTTCAACAAGCTGAATAACTCGGCCTGCGGCGGTACACTAGAGGCAAACGCGTCAGTGCGAACACTCAGGATTACGCCGGTGAGATATTTCCGACGTGTCTCTAAGAGCTGAACTTGTCAGCTGAGGTCGTCACGTTAACACTGTACTCGCAGATATTATTTGGAGTGATTATCGCAAGTCTTCGTTTACCGGGCCCGATTGTTAACTCGAGTGTTCACACTGCTTCCTTGGCCACCATTTTGAGTTATTCAACTTATGTAAGGTCAGTTGGCTTTGTTATTTTAACAGGCGTTTCATTTCTCCCCAGCATTCTCTTAACATTCACTGTTATGTAACCTTTTCTTACTGCTAGCATTTTGAAACATGGCTCAACCCGTTTGTCTCTTGCTTTGCTTAGTTTGACCCTCTGCTGGCCTGGCGAGGTACCCCAGTGATTCATTCCCAAATCACCACATTACACTATAACTTTAAAAAGGCTCTGGCAGGGAGGATTGTGCTCTCTTGTACTTTCCCTTTCATGTCCACTCTGCTCCTGCTTCCCACGTACAGGTTTAGTGTAATCTGTCAGTAGGCCCCTAGTTGTATTTCAAGTAAATTCAATGAACTGGCAAACATGTTCAGCCCAACTCATGGCCACAGCTCGCTGGAGCCTATCCAAGCAGCCATAGGTAGATAGACAGATAGACAGAACTTTATTTGTCCCCAGGGGGAAATTCGGCTTTTTGCAGAAGCTTTTTAAATAAATAAATAAATACATAAATAGATTGATAAATACCGGGCTATTCAAAATGAAAGAGCAGATTTCAAAAATGCATTTCAAACCAACTGTATAAGACACATTCTGCATATCAGTGGATAGAGGAAAGTTCAAAGATTAAAAGCCCAACTAAAAGTACCAGTGAATGCCAGCCAAGTGCTGTTTCTCATTGATAGTAAAATGGCGACAACACCACAAGAGACATCATTTTGCGTGCTGCAATTTGCGAAGTGTGAGTCCATTGTTCAAGTGCATTTGGATTGGAAGAGGTGGACAACAAGATCTTGCTCATCATCTATGGCTTCTCAGGTCTCCAGACCTTATCCCCTGTGATTTTATATCTATAGGGGTACATTAAAGAAAGAGTGTTTGTTCCTCCTATGCCCGCTAATCTTCAAGATTTGCGACATCGAATTGAGGAAGCTGTGAATTCAGTAACTAGGGACCAGTTGACTCGTGTGTGGCAAGAAATGGTCTACCATTTTGATGTTTGTCGTGCGCTACACACAGGAGCGGACTGGGTCTCAAAACCGGCCCGGGCATCCTTCAACGAGTGAGGTGACAAAGTCGACCCACTCGGCCCATTTGTCATTGTAATTTTCTTAAAATGTGCGATGAGTGGCTGAAATGAACGACAATGATACGAGGTCAAACAAGGATGAGGTCATGAGTGGGTGCTAATAGAACTTTACTTAATTCAATGTCAAATAATTACCCATATAGGTGGTTAGTCAGCCTAAAGCAAAGTAAGTGATTACAGGTATGAAACAATTATTTTCAACTCGATAATCAAACTGCTCATTTACAATGGAATACAATAATCCCTCCTCCATCGCGGGGGTTGCGTTCCAGAACCCCCCGCGAAAGCTGAAAATCCGCGAAGTAGAAACCATATGGTTATTTTTATACATTTTAAGCCCTTATAAACTTTCCCACACTATTATAAACATTTCCCGCACAATTATACAGCATAAACCCTTTGTATTCTCTTAGATATTAGGTAAGATTCGTTGAAATTATGTATGTAAACACATACAGTAAAACCTAAATATTATTTTAAAGATATCGAGCGTCTCCGATATCACATATGTTACAGCCATTACGACAGACAGGCCACCAGCAATAAATACGTACAATGCAAGAAAAATTGTATACAGTAAAATGTGTGTACAGTGACACTGAACTATGTACATGTAATAAGTACTGTACGTAGATAATTAATTATGGTTACTCACCAACAATGACACGAAGACTTGTCCGATAACGATGAGTTTAATTTTACTACACAACAAAGGATAGCATTACAGCTCTTCTAAAGGAGCCTCTTCAGGCAACTGTGTAGCACCGCCGTTGTTCTTCTTCCAGCACTCTTCAATCCAAATCCCTAAAGCAGATTCCATCCAGACCACTGCCTTATCACGTCCACTTGCAACTCGTTTTGCGCCCTGGTTAAAGGACACTGCGGCCGTAGATCTTATATGCTTTTCCTCCTTTTTAAATAAAAAGAATCATGGACTCATTAATGCAGTATGGGGGCCTGCAGCGGTGTAGCTGTTCCCTTCCTTCAACATATCCAAATCTTTTACCTTTTCTGCAATCATTTGCATCTTCTGTTGGCGCTTGGACACGGCCCCTGAAGCAGTAGCAGGAGCACGTTAATGCTGAATGAGTGAGATGAAACTTCCTGGTTAATGCAGCACTCCATCGCTGAGCCAATCAGCACACAGGAACTTTAACTGTGTGCTCTGATTAGGTAGCTTCTCAGTCATCCGCCAATAGCATCTCTTGTATGAAATCAACAGGGCAAACCAACTGAGGAAGCAAGTACCAGAAGTAAAAAGACCCATTGTCCGCAGAAACCTGCGAAGCAGCGAAAAATCCGCGTTATATATTTAGATATGCTTACATATAAAATCCGCAATAGAGTGAAGCCGTGAAAGTCGAAGCAAGATATAGCAAGGGATTACTGTAAATTATAACCGAGGTTATAATGAAAACCTCACATGACTGAAATGTTCTGTTAACTTAACGATAAACTAGAAATGTTCCGTCCTAATATGAAAAATTCCTGTCCTGTGCTTTATAACTTTATTTCATCATACTAATAATCGCAGCTGAATTATTGCTCACGGCGATGATCAGAGAACAATAAAATGCATAATACATAATCTAAACTAATTATTAGTACCGAAGAATTTAAATACTAGATATGAGATAAAATAAATTGCAATAATGTATATGTTAACCGAAATGTAGCAGTATCGAAACATAAATCGGCAAAAGGCAGTTTTGACCAAATTTTTCACTGCAACGTTATGTAATGACAACTAAAACAACTTGATGACGTAATATGGTATATTATATAGGACTATATAAATTGCAGAACTGGACAGATAATGTTTAGTAGTTTAGAAAATTAATTGTAAGGTCAAACAGTAACCAGTACATAAAATTTATTTCATGAGATGGCCGGCCCATGACCAGACCAGAGTCCGCGGCCAACCAGGCATTGCCCAAATGCCCTAATGCCCAGTCCGCCCCTGGCTACACATGGCGCTCATGTTGAGTGCATGCAACCTCAAGGACCATAGGACCAAACTTTGAAGTTTCCTCTATCCAGTGATGTGTGGAATGTGTTTCTGTCTTACACAGTTTGTTTGAAATAAAATTTTTTAAATCTGCTCTTTCATTTTGAATTTTGAATACACACCCACACACTATGGTCTGAATACACACCAGAATGACTAAAGAAGAGAAATGAAAAAGAAAGAATACAGTCCCAGCAAGGCAATATACAGGTGTATTGCTGTGGGTAAAAGAGAGCCCCCATAGCGTATCTTGACATGCTTCTGCTGAATAATTTGTGGGCTGAAAGTCCTCGGTGTCATTGTGTCCGAGAGAGGATGTGCAGCATTGTTCATAATGGCACTCCGTTTTGTTTTAATTCTCTCCTTTGCTACGACCTCCAGGGGGTCCAGAGTATGTCCCATAGCTGAGTCTTAATTACCTTAGGAACTCCAGCTGGTAGCAGGAATGAAACCAGGGTTGGATGCTGGTTCATTACTGGCCACCTCACGTTTGTGAAGTGGAGAAAAAACCACAACATCTGGAGCAAAACTCACACAGACGTGAAACGGAAGAGGGTGCAAACTCCACAAATTTGAAATCTGGATGCTGAGGCAACCCCTGTAAACATAATAACAAAAGATATTACTTTGTAAATGAATCTACACTGCTCTACGCAAATCCTTTACAAATCAGAAATGAATAAAGCAAAAAATAAACATGAGCCGCCAGCGTCGACATTGGGAGTGTATTCATCCAGAACAATTAATTTTCATTTGGGGCATTTCACATTATTTATTTGTTTTAGTTATGATTTTACACATTTTGAATATTTTTATTCTCTGTTGACCAGAAAAAAATTACTTTGTAAATGATATATGCCTTATAAATATATACTCTCTCTATATATGTTCTCTGACCACTGCATCAACCAAAGTGTACCATTACATGGGAGGTTTAGGAATGGTGGCTGTTTGAAGGTAATCCAGGAACTCAAAGGGTTACGACACATCAGGAAAAAAAAGAGCAAAACTATAGGTAGGTTTACTTTTTAAAATAAACTTTATATTAGGGAGAGAAATATTTTTTTGAATGTCTGAATAAAACTGAACTTTGTTCTCTCTTGTTCTCCGGCATTGGTGGTTTTATTATTGAAGGATACGACTACTGTTTTAGAGTTGTTTTTTCACAGGCTTGTCATACTCTTGTTTGCTTCTGAAAAAAAAATGCGCTGCTAACCGAAGAATTAGAATTAAAAAATAAATAAATAAAAGTGTCAGCACCTGCAGCTCACAATTCAGGCCAATGGGGGCCCAGAGGAAACGTGAAACGAAAGCTTTAAAACTTACTCAACAACACAATTTTTTTATATTAGAACATTAGAACATTCTAGACGAGAACAGGCCATTCAGCCCAACAAAGCTCAAAAATCTGATTCACTTAATTCTTCTAAAATAACATTAAGTAGAGTTTAGAAAGTCCCTAAAGTCCTGCTGTCTGCCACACTACTTGGTCACTTATTATGTTTGTGTCCGTGGTTCTCTGTGTAAAGAAAAACTTCCTGATATTTGTGCAAAGTTTATCCTTAACAAGTTTCCAACTGTGTCCCCGTGTTCTTGATGAACTCATTTTAAAATAAGTGTTGATCCACTGGGCTAATTCCCTTCATAATTTTAAACACTTCAATCATGTTGCCTCTTAATCTTCTTTTTCTTAAGCTGTAAAGGCTCAGCTCTTTTAATCTTTCCTCATAACTCATCCCCTGTAGCCCTGAATCAGCCTAGTTGCTCCTCTCTGGACCTTTTCCAGTGATGTTATGTCCTTTTTGTAGCCTGGAGACCAAAACTGCACCCAGAACTCCAGATGAGGCCTCACCAGTGTGTTATAAAGCTTGAGCAGACCCTCCTGTGACTTGTACTCCACACATCAAAGCGCTATATAGCCTCACATTCTGTTAGCCTTCTTAATGGCTTCAGAACACTGCCTGTAAGTTGATAGTGATGAGTCCACTATAACTCCTAAATCCTTCTCAAAAGGTGTACTCTCGATTTTCTGACCGCCCATTGTGTATTCAAACCTAAGATGTTTAACGTCTACGTGTAATACTTTATATTTACGTACATTAAATTTCATTCTGCCACAGATTTGCCCAAGCTTGTGTGCTGTCCAAGTCCCTCTGTAATGATTCAATGAATTTAAGATTATCGGCCAATCTACCTATCTTAATATCATCTGTAGACTTAACCAGTGATCCCAGCACTGACTCCTTGGGACACCCCTCTTAACTTCACCTAGTTTTGATAAAGTTCCTGGCACCATGACAATCTGCTTCCTGTGTCTGCACCTATCTACACACCACATCCTGAACTCCCACTTTGTTTAGTTTGATGCCCAATCTCTCATATGGCACTTTATTAAATGTTTTCTGAAAGTCATGATAAATGATATCGTACACCCCATTCTGAATGTATCAAAGAAAAATGTCCCAATGTTTGTGTGAAATTTACCCTTAGCAAGTTTTTCCAACTGTGTCCCCGTGTTCTTGATGAACTCATTCTAAAAAAGCAGTCTCAATCCACCGGACTAATACCCTTCATACTTTCAAACACTTGTCGTCTCTTAATCCCCTTTTCTTAAGCTGAAAAGGCTCAGCTGTTTAAATTTTTCCTCACAACTCATCCCCTGCAGTACTGGAATCAGCCTAATCACCCTTCTCTATGAACCATGTCATGTCATTGTTTAACCCAGGGGTCCCCAACTCCGGTCCTGGTGGGCCGCAGTGTCTGCAGGTTTTCATTCTTTTTCTTAATTGGTGACCTGTTTTTGCTACTAATTAACTTCTTTTGAATTAATTTTAATGGACTGGTTTTTAAAGTTTTTGTTCCTCTGAATTGCTGAAATGAAATGTGAAGTGAGTGAGCCAACAGAAGACCAACTAAGTCAGGGCCTCAATCTCCAACCAGTTGCTTAATTAGGCGCTGATTCTTGTTGTTAATTAAATTCGTTCTTTAATTCCATAGCTTCTTGCTGCTCTCATTGTGCAATAGCAGACATTTCTGAAATTGTTGATTTTCTCTTTTCTAAGAGCACACTGGTCAAATGTTTTGGGGGCCTGAGGAGATCAACATTCCTGAGACCTTCATTATAATTTTTAGTCCACTACTAGGATCAGCATTATAAACTCAGGGGGCTAAGCTGCTACAGCTCTATGATGTCACGCTGGCCTGACAAAGTATCATGGGGAGCTGGGAAAAAACGTGTGTCTAAACTTCCAGTAAAACATTGTATGATGGACACAGTTTGCTGGTCATGTTTTGCTGGTCATTTTGTATCTCATTATTGTTTGGCTGCTAATTAAGGAAACAGGAACAATTAGGGGGTCTGAGTCTTCAAGAGCACATCAAATAAAATTAATTCAAAAGAAGTTAATTAACAGCAAAAACAGGTCACTAATTAAGAAAAGGGTTAGAATGAAGGGTTAGTTGGGGACCTCTGGTCTAACCACCTTAATCCAGACCAGGGTTGTTCGGTGTGCTTGGCGCTTATCCCAGCTAGCACAGGGTGCCAGTCCATCGCAGGACTATATGAAACATTTTCATACATAAAGTGTGACGACACAAAGTGCTCTACAAATAGCAAAAGGAAAAAATGAAATACAAAAAGGAATAGAAGCTAAAAATGGAAAGTTCCTTAATTAAATTACGCTTGAATTGAAATCATTTTGTAAGTCTCTGATGGTTGCAATGGAAAAAGTCTGCATTTGATAAACTTCTGCTATGATCAGATGGCCAGGGAGGACAGGAAAACAAAACCTCCAGCTGACGTTGATGCTACAGAAAATAAAGTTTTAGGGAGTCCAAGGTCAAAAGACCCCCCAGCCCCCCAAGACAGAATACAGAACTGTAATGTGATAAAGTTATTCACTCGTATCTAAATGTGATGAAAATAGGAATCCATGCACTATAAACATATCAACTTCAAAGAGACAAGCCGTCAGAAGATATGCCTTCAGCATTCAGCGGTGTATTCGTGACAGCGACACAGACTTAGACATCGTTCATTTTTAAGTCTCCAGACGCTGTCTTTGCTGAGTCTTCTTTGCTGAGTCTTCTGTCACAGTGACTGGTGTGGGTGGGAGTTCATGCTAACTGTAGCCCATCATAATGGTAAATGGAAGTGCCACGGCACAGAATAACCGAGAAGTGAAACACATGTCTGGAGCTGCTTAACATTACGTGCTTTTTTGCTAACGTGATTTAGTAAAAATGATACACCTAGGAAGTGAAATCAATAAAAGATTTATAGTTTCCTCTGCTATCAAAATACAACTGCAATTTCAGCGTCCTCAATGCAGACAACCAGTAACTACGCCCTGGGGGTGCAGAGAAGGTATGAGTTGAAGAGAAAAGCCAGACTTCTTTAAATAAAATGGTGGAGTCTTTCAAAAATGAATACTATGGATACCAATATTTTCACAATCCACTCTACTATATGACGATGTCATGCACGTCGACTTTTCTTGCTCAACTGGAAGAATCCTAACTCACCTCTTTTAAGTCAGTGGGTAACTGATCTTTATATATAATACGCTACCGTGGCTGTCCGTTTGTCTGTTCAGGATTGTAAATCACCTGTAGCTCGCAAATCGTTTGACCTGTTGACCTGAAATTTGGTACACATATACTACGTGACGTCTACTATCCGCTTTCAGGGTGATGATTGACCTCCAAGGTTATTCCTATTTTTATTTTTATTTTATTTTATTGTAGAATCAACTCTCGGCAGGTGCCAGCAGGGCGCCGTTCTCATTCCCTACCACCTTCGTCATCACTTCCCCTACCTCTTCGTATCTTAAATCATTCTTGAGGCAGATTGAAGACTTAAGTGTCAGCTTAAGTGAAAAATGTAAGAAAACGCACTAAGTAATTACAACAGAAACACTGACTCAATCAGTTTTAATATAAAAAGGTGCTGACGGAAGAAGAGAAGCAGTAGGCCGCTAGGGTGGAGATAAGAAGAGCTGCTCAGGAAGCAGCAAGCGCATCAACCTCTGAGCAAACGAATGGTAAACGTACAGAGAAAGAGGATGAAGACTAGGAATGATCAAGTCAAGTGGATTTGCTGTTACTGGTTATATATAATATGCTACCGTGGCTGTCCGTTTGTCTGTCCAGGATTTTAAATCACCTATAGCTCACAAATCGTTTGACCTGTTGACCTGAAATTTGGTACACATATACTACGTGACGCCTACTGTCCGCTTTCAGGATGATGATTGACCTCCAAGGTTATTCTTCTTTTTTATTTTTATTTTATTTTATTGTAGAATCAACTCTTGGCAGCGGCCAGCAGGGCGCCGTTCTCATCCCTACCACTTTCGTCGTCACTTCCCCAGTCTTTTCGTATCTTAAATCATTCTTGAGGCAGATTGAAGACTCAAGTGCCAGCTTAAGTGAAAAATTAAAGAAAACGCACTAAATAATTAGTACAACACAAACACCGACTTAATCAGTTTTAATGTGAAAAGATGCTGACAGAAGACGAGAAGAAGTGGGCCGCTAGGGTGGAGAGAAGAAGAGCTGCTCAGGAAGCAGCAAGCACATCAAATGAATGGTAAACGTACAGAGAAAGAGGATGAAGACTATGAATGATCAAGTCAAGTGGATTCACTGCACGTTATCATGCAGTGCACTGTTACTGGAGTTCTATATTATTTGAAAAAATCAAATTCTCTCTTAGAAGATCTGTACGAAACTTTTTTAAAAACCTGGCAGGTTGTAATCAGTAACATTTTAGAATCTTCTTCTTTCGGCTGCTGAAGCATTTAAGTTGAGGAAGCGGATTCTCTTCCCTTTTTTCATTCTATTTATTTTTATCTATTTATTTTTTTATTTTTCCTACTATTAAAGTTTTACTCTGCTGGCCTAGCTCTCTTTCTCGTGGGTGGGCTTTTTTTGATTTTAATAAATTCAATAAAATGTTTAAACCAAAAAAAAAAGAATAAGACGTCGCTCAGTACACGCAAACAGCTTCAAAGTGGACATATTTGGTACGTTTTCAGGTGTGTGTTTTACGTTTCTTCTGCTGCCCCCTTGGCCTTTTTTAAGTTGTTACCACGGCTTCACTTAGCAAGACAAGTTTCCATCGGCAATGAATGTATGACAAGTTAGTGAAAAAATGAACAAACGATAAGCCTGATATGCTAAAGTCAAAGTTGTTTTTTCACAATCATGGTATATATTAAGTGTGCGACTTGAAATTGCATATTTTATAAATTAAAAAAACAATAACTAGCCCACTCTTGCGTTTTATAATGGAGCTAATGGGCACTGGGGTCCCATTATTTTTAAAATGTATAAAATATGCTTCACTTTAGAGCGCAATTTCATGTGGCAATCTAATACATACCATGATTGTGAAGCAATAACTTTGACTTGAAAAATACCAAACTTATCCTGAAACCTTTAAAGTCACCACGGACGTAAATGAAATGCAATATATTTTCTTGTATAAAGTTTGTAAAGACAGCAATATTTTACATAAGGTGTGGTCTCATTTTGTTTACTCAGAACACACAATGGACGCCGCTCCTCATGCTCTGGTATTGTGAGTGAGTGCGTCCTGCAGTGTCAAGAGACTGAATAAACTACAAAGTAAGGGGAATTTTCTTAAATGTATTCTATGTATTTGTTCTTGCATTGTGATAATATCATTAATAATAAAAACATTCTGGGGAAAAATGATTAAAAACATAGAGTTGTTATTTTCTTGTCAGTACTTTTTTTTCCTTCAAATGATTCATTAGTTAGCAAAAGAAATGAACTGCATGATTACGATTTTCGTTAACCAAAAACGGAAAATCAAAAAGGTGAAAAGGTGTTTATTGTTAAGAAATTCAAAAAGACACCGAGGGGCTTTTGAATGTTACGTGGCATTATAAGTAAACAGAATGTTGATTTTGTTTATCATTTTTAAAGCAGCATTGTTTGTTATCTGTTATGTTTTTAAAGATGTTAAAAAATGAAAAGATTGTTGGTTCTTTCTTTCAACTTAGTAACATAATTTATTCATTGCTTTAATGCAAAGAGGAAGGCTTGTATGCTCATAACATGTTGGCAATAAAGAATACAATCAAACATTTATTTACTTATTCATTTATTCTTTCATCTATTTCTTATTTAAAATGATAGTTCAAGCATTAGTCTGCTTGCACAGTGACTGTCTTTTCCGCCATACTTTCTTACATAGAGTAATGCATGCTTGTGTTGTGTTGTTCAGTATAACATGGGGCTTTGGTCGCCATTCCTTCCCCACCATTTGGAAAAACATATTTAACTATGTCCATTCTTTCTTACTCTCTTTTTTACTTCTTTCAATGAACTTTCTGCAGTTAGAGACTTTTTTATTATGACTGTTTACCTATAAAAGTGTAACTAAAACTCCGTAATAAAAATCACTGAATGTAACCCTAAATGTGGTGTGCCATTGGTTCATAAGTTGTTTGTTAATTCGTGATTGGCCAGTGCTTTCTGCTATTATCAAATGCAATGTCCATCCAGCAGTAATACTGCGCCCTCTTGTGGCAAATCACATTGCTGTTAGGTCTAACAACAGAGCCACAACATCAAACCTGGTGGAGCGTTCATGTAAGTGAATTCAGTGAGGCAAATGTGATCATTAATTACAAAGGATGAGGCAAGGTCAGGGTCAGATGTCCCATTTCCTTAGGGGAAAGTCTTGTCTAATCCACTGAATGAAGGAATGGAAGAATATATGCATGAAAATGTAAAAAAGAGTACCATTACAAAATCTAACAGACATATTAGGGCAGGATTTATTTAATTAACAGAATAACTATAAAGAACAACTATCATCCCCCACCCACCCACCCCTTTATTAAATCAGATCGCCAGCTCAACCATATTTATCAAATTAGATCTGAATAGTGTAAATAGTCTTGTCTATATCAGAGAAGAAGATATTGTAAGTGGAAGTGCCATACTGTATGGATTTGCTAATGCACCCACAGTTTTTCAGTCATTCGTGTAAGACTTTTTCACGATTTGGAAAATGTTGTTCTGGTCTTAATCGATGATATATTCATTTATTCTAAGGATTTGGATAAACATATTCATATAAGAGGGGTACTACAATGCTTAAGAGATGCTCACCTGTTCATAAAGTTAAAAAAGTGTGAATTTCATGAAAACTAGAATTAGGCAGAAAGGGTTGACTGTAGATCGGTCCAAAGTGCCGGCTATTTCAAACTGGACACCCCCAGAGAGTCTGAAACAGATAGGGTTTGCTAACTAATGCCATAATAAAACTTTAGTACAGTAATTTCTCCCATTATCCCATCTTTGCTGAGAAACAGTCATACATAATTCTTTTGTATTTAGGAGCAGCAACAGACATTTGACAATTTTAAAGTTCTTTTTACCACAGCACCAGTCCTTCGACATTTGGATATTTCCTTACAATTTGTCATTGAGGTGGATGCATCTGGCATTGGGGTTGGTGCAGTATTTTCAGAGGAGCAGATACTGGGTCAATGCTTTCTTGTGCATATTTGTCCAGGAAATTATCATCGGCTGAGCAAAATCGCAATGTAGGAAACAGAGAACTTTTAGCAATCAAACTTCCTCAGGAGGAACTGCATCATTGGTCGGAGAGGTCTATATTTCTGACCATAAAAATTGTGCATCTCAAAAATGCAAAATGGCTGAATCCTCAACAATCTGAAAGTCAATTTTTAGCTGTTTTGATTTTGTCATTTTCTGCTGTACAGGGGACAAGAATGGCAAGACAAATGCATTGTCTAGATTGTATGGTCCAGACAAAAGCATAGGTGGACGTGAACTTATCCCTCCTCCAGAGAAGCCCCTTAATTAGTGAATATTACAAATAATCTCAAACACATACAGGTGTATACCTAGCTCTACTAAGGTTCCTGAGGGCCTATGTCCCAACCTGTTTAAGGTAATGAATGGACCCATTCTTGAAAAAATGTTTGGCACCCAGGAATTAGCCAAAAATCTAGTTAACCAGTTGCTATTGTTTGATGGGGAACACAGTGCTCAAAAATTCAAGATTTTGTACTTACTTATAAGAAATATTGTAGAGATAAGTCTTTGAAAGGTTTGCCTACTAGCCTTTTGCAGCCTATAATGGGAAGTCATCTCCATTGCTTTTGTCACCGATCTTCGCTTTCTGAAAATTGTACAGCTATGATCGTAGTAGCTGACCATTTTTTACCACGCTTCTTTTAACTTCACCTGTTTGTTGTCTGGTATAAATCTTGTAATCGATATTTAATCCACTTCCTATTGTCCAAATATCTTGAAATTTTGCACACTTACTCACTTCCGATGACAATACATGAATCAATAATCAGTTAATTGATCAATTAATCCATGTTAATTCATATTTTCATATGAAGAATAGTTGAAGATGGCAATATCCAAAAGATGGTGCTAGTAAAGGATAGAAATATTAAAGGATCTGTTAAAATATCCATCCATCCATTATCCAACCTGCTATATCCTAACTACAGGATCACAGGGGTCTGCTGGAGCCAATCCCAGCCAGCACAGAGTGCAAGGCAGGAAACAAACCCCAAGCAGGGTGCCAGCCCACCGCAGGGCACACACACACACACACACTAGGGACAATTTAGGATCGCCAATGCACCCAACCTGCATGTCTCTGAACTCTGGGAGGAAAAAAGGCACATGGCAGCCCGCCTGGAGTTTGCCAAAAGGCACCTGAAGGACTCTCAGACCATGAGAAAGAAAATTCTCTTGTCTGATGAGACAAAGATTGAACTCTTTGGTGTGAATGCCAGGCGTCACGTTTGGAGGAAACCAGACACCGCTAATCACAAGGCCAATACCATCCCTACAGTGAAGCATGTTGGTGGCAGCATCATGCTGTGGGGATGTTTTTCAGCAGCAGGGACTGGGAGACTAGTCAGGATAAAGGGAAAGATGACTGCAGCAATGTAATGCGCTGTGAATACTTTATGGATGCACTGTATGTATGTATATATATATATATATACAGTGGTGTGAAAAACTATTTGCCCCCTTCCTGATTTCTTATTCTTTTGCATGTTTGTCACACAAAATGTTTCTGATCATCAAACACATTTAACCATTAGTCAAATATAACACAAGTAAACACAAAATGCAGTTTGTAAATGGTGGTTTTTATTATTTAGGGAGAAAAAAAATCCAAACCTACATGGCCCTGTGTGAAAAAGTAATTGCCCCCTGAACCTAATAACTGGTTGGGCCACCCTTAGCAGCAATAACTGCAATCAAGCGTTTGCGATAACTTGCAATGAGTCTTTTACAGCGCTCTGGAGGAATTTTGGCCCACTCATCTTTGCAAAATTGTTGTAATTCAGCTTTATTTGAGGGTTTTCTAGCATGAACCGCCTTTTTAAGGTCATGCCATAGCATCTCAATTGGATTCAGGTCAGGACTTTGACTAGGCCACTCCAAAGTCTTCATTTTGTTTTTCTTCAGCCATTCAGAGGTGGATTTGCTGGTGTGTTTTGGGTCATTGTCCTGTTGCAGCACCCAAGATCGCTTCAGCTTGAGTTGACGAACAGATGGCCGGACATTCTCCTTCAGGATTTTTTGGTAGACAGTAGAATTCATGGTTCCATCTATCACAGCAAGCCTTCCAGGTCCTGAAGCAGCAAAACAACCCCAGACCATCACACTACCACCACCATATTTTACTGTTGGTATGATGTTCTTTTTCTGAAATGCTGTGTTCCTTTTACGCCAGATGTAACGGGACATTTGCCTTCCAAAAAGTTCAACTTTTGACTCATCAGTCCACAAGGTATTTTCCCAAAAGTCTTGGCAATCATTGAGATGTTTCTTAGCAAAATTGAGACGAGCCCTAATGTTCTTTTTGCTTAACAGTGGTTTGCGTCTTGGAAATCTGCCATGCAGGCCGTTTTTGCCCAGTCTCTTTCTTATGGTGGAGTCGTGAACACTGACCTTAATTGAGGCAAGTGAGGCCTGCATTTCTTTAGACGTTGTCCTGGGGTCTTTTGTGACCTCTCGGATGAGTCGTCTCTGCGCTCTTGGGGTAATTTTGGTCGGCCGGCCACTCCTGGGAAGGTTCACCACTGTTCCATGTTTTTGCCATTTGTGGATAATGGCTCTCACTGTGGTTCGCTGGAGTCCCAAAGCTTTAGAAATGGCTTTATAACCTTTACCAGACTGATAGATCTCAATTACTTCTGTTCTCATTTGTTCCTGAATTTCTTTGGATCTTGGCATGATGTCTAGCTTTTGAGGTGCTTTTGGTCTACTTCTCTGTGTCAGGCAGCTCCTATTTAAGTGATTTCTTGAGTGAAACAGGTGTGGCAGTAATCAGGCCTGGGGGTGGCTATGGAAATTGAACTCAGGTGTGATACACCACAGTTAGGTTATTTTTTAACAAGGGGGCAATTACTTTTTCACACAGGGCCATGTAGGTTTGGATTTTTTTTCTCCCTAAATAATAAAAACCACCATTTACAAACTGCATTTTGTGTTTACTTGTGTTATATTTGACTAATGGTTAAATGTGTTTGATGATCAGAAACATTTTGTGTGACAAACATGCAAAAGAATAAGAAATCAGGAAGGGGGCAAATAGTTTTTCACACCACTGTATATATATATATATATATATATATATATATATATATATATATATATATATATATATATATATATATGTATATATATATCCTGAAATGGATAAAGCAGATATGAGGCTGTTCTGTTAGTTTTTTACTTACATGACGGGGGCTCAGCAGACAATCTCTTCATCTGTAAAGCGCCTTTCCATAGTGAGCTCCTTTCCAAGGTGCCTTTGAGGACCAGGACCATTGTTCCCACATTTCTCCAAGTGCAAGTGAAGTTCTATTCTCAAGGTCACACCTTAAGCCAGTAGGGGGGCAGTTATTTTGTATTGTCCCTTTCACAGCTGTATTGCTGTATTTTTGGAGCTCAGGGTCATACTGTGGCTCAATGAATGGCCAGCCTTGTGCTCTTCATTAGACCACCTTCACCATTAAGGAGCCCAATGAAAGAATTACATCCAGAAAGAGGTGGCCTGATTTATAAGAAGCCAAAGTGAAGTGAAAGGCGCCCTATAATATAAAAGCAACACTGCTAATGAATACTATTTTGTATTTTTTATCTTAACTGTTATAGTAGAATGTGCCTTTGCAGCAGATTAGAGAGCCTTAAATAATCAGAATGTGCTTCTTCTGACCCCTCCGGTGGAGCTCGTGCCGTGGTCTAAAGCCACTCGTTTGTTGTGATTTGGAGGTCCAGCACACAAATGGTCAGCAGTGTCTCCTTTCCAAAAGCCTGCAGGTGGCTTCCCGAGTAGAGCGCATTCAGACAGCCATGATGTATTTTTCTTTCATTAAAGCCCTCCATGTGTCGCACTGGTATGCCTTTCACATTTTTCCAAAAATTTCAGAAAAGAAATTCAATCATGTGTAAACAGAAATCGGCAGCAGGCGCCCACACAGAGCAAAACAAACCAGAATTCGAGAAAAGTTCAGACAGAAATCTCTCCAGATGTTCAAGTTGATGTCCGTCCAATTCCCGGCAGACGCGCTTAGGCTCAGTGGATTTCCTGTTGTGACAATCAGGCCGCTGTTGTCGCACTTTTGGCAGACCGGTGAGCCTTTTGAAACGCCATCAATAAACCAGCCGGGCTAAAAAAAAATGAAATAAATACACAAATGCACACATTCAGAGGGGCCAGCCATTGATTTGCTCGTGTCAGGCTATGGGCAGCCACAGCTGCAAAGCAGGGGCTCCCTCTGGATGGGATGCCAGTCTGTCACCGGGCACAGCAAGGCTGCTTAGTGTTTTCATTGAAACTAATGGAGTATCTTCGTATCTTCGGAAAAGGCGCCACACGCGGACAGAACATGCAAAGACCACCTGGAACCGAATGTAATTAGAATGCTACATGCATACTTTATTTGTCTCAAGGGGAAAATTAGCTTTTGCAGAAGCTCAAGGAATATTATAACAAACAACAACAACAACTCCGCTCAAACACACACAAGAATTTCAAAAGAGATCAAAGATGTCAGACTTGGCTAAAGATAAGAGAGCAGCCCCAGTGAGGCATTATGCACACGTATTGCTGTTGGCATAAAGGAGCCCCCGCCGCAGTTCTTGACACCATTTTGCTGAATAATTCATCAGCTGAAGGTCCTCAGTGTCAGAGTGTCAAAGCGAGGATGTGCAGCGTTGTTCAAAATGACACTCAGTTGTGCCTTCATTCTCTCCTCCTCTACGACCTCCAGGGGGTCCAGAGCGTGTCCTCTTACTCAGCTTGACTGTCCAGTGCTCACTGTGAAGGGCACTGCTGGCATAAACCTGCCACTATCAACCCTGAAGTAACTGACTAGGCCCTCCACCTCTCTTTGGTCTTTCACTTTCAAAGTCTGCGATTCCAACTGCCACAAATTGTGGCCTAGCAATGAGGAAGTCAGACTGGCTGCAGGTTCAACATCTACCTGCATGGCACCGAGAATGCCACCTCACTAGGCAGCTAATACTTAACTCGCTGTTTGCCAGCTGGACGGTGCAACTGTGCTGGCAAAAGAAACCAAACTGCATCTTGTGGTATCCGGGGGCGTAGCAGCACCCCAAACCCTTCGACACAACTGGCTTGACAACAGTCACGGGTTCCGATACAATCATTTTTATTCTTTCCAGTACCTTTACAGGCCCTTCTAGAATCATTCCACATGGCACACCACAACAATAAGAATAAAAGTCTCCTTCTTTATCCTACTCCTCTTCCTCCAAGCAAGTGTTGTCCTCTGAGTGAGGTGGAGTGGCTCCTTTTTTCTAGGACCTAGCAGTACTTGTGTAAGTTCAGGGTCCACTGGAAGCACTTCTGAGTCATGTGGAAGTCCCACAAAGTGAAGTTCACAGACCTCTGTGTCACCGGCGTTCACTGCACGTGCCGCTCTGCTGCACTCTGGCCTTGAATCTGATTAACCTCTGAAGCTTCTGCGTTGCGGTTCACAATGAACTGCCACGAAGGTGTAATGCAACCACAATGAATTCCTTTATCTGTTGATGTTTATAATTCATAGGCTGAACTGAAATGTTAAAACAGAAAACAGAAAAAAATGACTGCTCAGGCTCTGCCAATACAATTCCTCCTCTTATCACAGTACTAGGGTGTTGTACCGTGTTAGCCATTGTCAATGTAGTGAGAAGTCAAGCAAAATGACACTTTTTACTGGCTAACTAGAAAGATTACAATATGCAAGCTTTCGGGGCAACTCAGGCCCCTTCTTCATACATCTTGGGGCTACAGGTTTTCATTCTAACCATCTTCTTCTTAATTAGTAACCAGTTTTTGCTGCTAATAAACTTATTTTGCTTTAGTTTTAATTAACTTGACTCGGATCCCTTTGTTGTTTCTTTTTCCTTAATTAGCAGGCAAACAATAATGAGACATAAAACAAGACGCCCACACGACCAGCTCACCTGTGCCCATCACACAATATCTGAAAATAAAGAAAGGTGAAGGTTTGTTGTGATGTGATATTCTGCATACAAGTTGATAAATATTTTGTTTGTCTTTATTTGTAACTTAGGCAAAACTAAGTCAGGAAAGTGAATTTTACGACAGAGTTGGGGGAAGTGCTTGAAACAAGTTTGGTAAATGTTTCTCTGAAGTCTCTCAGTCAACCCCCACACAAAGCCAGGCTGCCTAACTGCCAAGCTTTACCTTAACGTATGGATTGGAGGGCAAGTGTGAAGGTGAAGTATGGCTGTTTGGAACTGGCTTGTATCAGAAGCCTTTAAGTACCATGATGCCCTATTGGCTGTAGGGGTTGGACAGAAAACCTATAAATTTGCTTGCTTTACCTCTCACTCTCTCTCTCTCTTACCAAACTGATGAAAGACCATCTCACACTATGAACCGAGAAGGACAACACAATGAAGAGCACAGCTTGGCAGCCATACTGAGACAGGCATGCGGCCTGTTCTGAAGAAAGCTGACCACAAATGAGGACTTAACTAGAGACATTTTAAGTAACTAACACATCTGTGTGCCGCCTGAAACTACACATCACCATTTAATCAGGTTGTATGGTTGCCAATATTCAAATGTACTTTGCATATTGTTATTATTTATGAATACTATCAATGATACATTATTTTATGTATAACTTAACTCCTGCTTGTCTTTTACTACACCTAATTGCCTCAGGTTATAGATGTAGAAGGGAAGGTAGGGAGAAGTTACATGGTACAATACCTTATAAACAGTGGTAAGTCTGTGAGATTTGAGTCATTCTGACAAAGGCTACACATTAATAATACAAAAGGGGAAAGTAGAATAATAGAGAACTCTACCAAGACAAAACAAGGTCTCAGTAAGGCTGATCTCTCAGGTCACCAAAATATTGTGATGGTGTTCTTAGAAAAACAGAAAAATCAACAGTTTTGGAAATGTCTTCTGTGGCAGAATGAGAGCAGCAACAAGCCATGGAATTAAATAACGAGTTTAATTAACAGCAAGAATCAGCTTCTCATTAAGAGATTAGTTGGAGTGAAATTGGTTGGAGTTTGAAGCCCCAGTTTAGCTGGTCATCTCTTGGCTCGTTTCACATCTCATTTGTGTTTGACTGCCATTTAATGAAGAAAAGAATCAATTCTGAGGACTGAATCCTTAAAAACAGGGCTTTTAAAATGACGGGTAAAGGAGTTAATTAGCCGTGAAAACTGGTCACTGATTAGGAAAAGGGTTAGAATGAAAACCTGTAGCCACTGTGGACCTCCAGGCCCAGGGTTCGACATCTGGCTCTGTCACATACAAAAACAAAATTAAACTTAAGCATTTTAAAGTCATTTAATTAATTCTACTATGCAGAGAATAATCGCGTGTTTACCTCCTCTTCGATGAATGAAGAAAGTAAAATTTATTTATAAAGTGCCTTTCACAGACATGACATCACAAAGCTATGTAGAACAAAAAACACATAAAAGTGCCATCTAAATATAACAACAGGAAACAGAAAAAGAAAAAATAAAATAGAATAATAAGAACAAACTAAAAACTAAAAAAAAGTCCAAACAGAGACTCAGCCGCATTCTCAAGCCTGCTTAAACATAAATGTTTCAAGTTGCTTACTAAAAGACTCCGCTGACTCAGCCATGCGCAGCTCTGACAGAAGGCCATTGCAGAGCTTTGGCACAATGTCCACGAAGCTTGGGCCGGGTACTGGGTGACTAAGAGGGAGGCCGTGTTGAATGACCGCTGGACAGGCTCACACTGATGGCATAACGGAAAAACAAGTAAGCGGAGCAGGAAAATATAGAACAGGAAAACTCAACAGCATCATGAATGTAATCAGGATTTGGTGAAGCTCCAAATAACTCAACTTAGTAATTTAGACACCTGTTACACCTGCAGCACCCCAAAGGAGGACCTGAATGTAACCACATGCATTCAGATTGACTGAGAACACTTCGTTTATCCCAAAGGGGAAATTTAGCTTTCACAGAAGCTCAAGAAATATTATAAGAGACAACAACAACAACAACAACTCTGCTCAAACACACCCAAAAACTGCAAAAGAGATGAAAAATGTCAGACTTGGATAATGATAAGAGAGCAGTCCCATTGAGGTCCTACGCAGGCGTATTGTCGTTGGTATAAAGGAGCCCCCCCCATAGTGCTTCTTGACACACATTTGCTGAATAATTCATTGGCTGAAAGTCCTCACAGTGTTCGTGTGGTACAGAGAGGATGAGAAGTTTTCATTCTCTCCTTTGCTATGACCTCCAGTATGCCCTTTTAATTTGCCTGTTGATACGGTGGGCTGACATTCTGTACAGGGTTGGCTCCTGCCTTGCATTGAAGCCGCTGAGGTTGGCTCCTGCCACTGTGAACTTAAATGGAGTAATAAGCAGCAACATTAACACTTATTTCTATGGGACATTTTCATACAAACAATGTTGCTTCACAAGTTGTCCAAGAAGTAGTGTACCATATATACTCGTGGATAAGTCTGGACTTGATTTTATTGTATAATTTCTAGTACTTTATAATGTCAGTCGTATAAGTCGAATGCGGAAAACTCACGCTATTGGTCCAAGAGCTTATGATGTGCTACCGCCCACCTGAGAGAGTAACCACGGAGCACACATCCTTTTTGTTTCTATGTATTGTGCCTACGTGACCACACGGTAATACCCGAACTATTCTGAAGCAACGTTTGCACTGATTTGTGCTTTTTGTTTCTCACACCCTTATATACCTTTATCGTAAGAGCATCCCTTATCTACGATGGAGCATTAGATCAGAAGAAAATATGAAGCTGGTTTTAAATTAAACGTCGTTGAAGTAGTGAAAGAAATTGGTAACTGCGCTGATGCAACAAAATTCGATGTGTCTGAGAAACTGATGTGAGATTGGAGGAGGCAAGAAGAGGTAAAAAAAATAATGAAGTGTTGCATTTTTGAACGGGCGCATAAGTTGGGGTCTGATTTTATGATCGATTTTTCAGGTTTCAGGACCCGACTTATACGTGAGTATGTACGGTACATGCAAATTTAAATAAGAATAATAATGAATAAAGAGCATACAAACAGTAAATAACGCACAATTCCATAAGCTACTTCTAAAATTACATACAGCATTGTTTTTTAAGTCTCTAAATGTGAGTACGATGAGAATGGAACATAATAATAATAATTCTTTACATTTATGTAATGCTTTACATAGAGATTGGGGAGCCACTTCATCGACCACCACTGTGTGCCTGGACATCAGGTGGCCAAAAAATCATCCAGCAGACCTTTTGATGGCTCAATGAATGGATTAACAAAAAGAAAAGCCAGAATGGAGGAGAAAAAGCAGATGACAACTGGCACATTGAACGTTTCTTGTGGTCTCGTTACAGCCTTAATCTTAACGGATGACTGTTGACTTCACATTTTTCCCCTTAATAATGAATTAGCTCTACATGCTGACACATCTACAATATAATTGTATTTTCATGTCATATGAGGAAACCCAGTTATTCACTATAAGAAAAAAAAAACATAAGTTATTCACATAAAGTGCACCATGGCATCACTTCAAACTCCCATTCTATAAATAAAAAACTGTCTGGGGGCTATAAAATTGCAAAGTTTTCATTTTGTATGTTCTGCAAGTAAAATGATGACTAAGTTCAAACTTTAATCAGGCACCGGATAATTAAAAGTGTTACTGCCGTCGAGTCATCTGGACCCGATTATTTTTATGTCACTTTTAAGATTCCACAAGCTTCCCATGAAATTCTTACAAATGAGAGAATTAGATTTGTATTTTAGTGGATGTGTCATCGGATCTATTGATTTTTTTTATTTTTGGAATGTCACTCTTCGTAACTTGTTTTTTATGATCATAGCTTTTCTGTTTGGTTTCTGTTTCGGTTCTTCATTGCTATTCTGTCATGCAAACTATTCCTGGCACATGTCATTCATCACAAATGGCCATTTATTAGGGATGGTGCTGTAGTTATAAATGCCGCCTCAAAGGACCCAGCGTCCTGGCCCTGAATGCTGCAACAGCTTGTTGTCCGTGTGCCGCCTGCGTTGCTCTCCCTGTCTGCATGGGGAGTTTTGTTGGCTTGACTAACAATTCTAAAGGTGCCCTTTGATAGCCTGGCACCCTGCTTGTGGTTGGCTCCCACCTTGTTCAAGGCCAGGTGGGCAATGTCGGTCCTGGAGAGCCACAGTGGCTGCAGGTTTTCATTCTAACCCAATTGCTTAATTAGAAACCAATCCTTGCCAATCGCAGACCTTATTTAGTTTTATGGCTTGTTAGTGTGCAATGTTATGTTCTTATATCGTAGATTTGATTCCTTTCCAAGGATATCATCCAAATGATTTGAAGCCTAAAATGGATGATTTTCAGTCTGTTATATTTTCTATTAAGTGTTTTATTGAATCTAACAGTGCATGATGAACACAAACAGAAGTAAACGGAAACAAGTTAGATGGGGAACTGCTGGCTGCTTTGTCATTTACATCTTACTGATAATAAGGAGCCATTAAAACAGTAAATGTTTAGGACTGAAATAAGCAATTAAGGGTGGGGACCCTCAACATGCGAGACCACTAAAATGAAGCATCAAAACGTCTCTTGAGCAAGAAGTGCTTCATCAGCAATAATTGACTTCTCATTAAGAAACTAAGTTGGAGCAAAAACCTGCAGCTACTGTGTCTCTCCAGGACCGACATTTCCCACCCCTGTTCCAGGCCATCTGGTGACCCTGAAGTGAATTAAATGGCTATGCATGTGTTTTATTACACACATTCCCTTATTATTCAACCAACCAGTAACGGCGCACTGCATGATAACATGCAGTGAGTACACTTGACTTGAGCGTTCCTAGTCTTCATCCTCTTTCTCTGTACGTTTACCATTCATTTGCTCAGATGTTGATGCGCTTGCTGCTTCCTGAGCAGCTCTTGTTTTCTCCACCCTAGCGGCCCGCTGCTTCTCTTCTTTCATTGTCATCTTTTCACGTTAAAACTGATTAAGTCAGTGTTTGTATTGCAATTACTTAGTACATTTTCCTTAAGTTTTCACTTAAGCTGGAACTTAAGTCTTCAATCTGCCTTAAGAATGACTTAAGATATGAAGAGGTAGGGGAAGTGACGGCGAAGGTGGTAGGGAGGAGAATAGCGCCCTGCTGGCCGCTCCTGAGAGTTGATTCTATAATAAAATAAAATAAAATGAGGAATAACCTTGGAAGTCAATCATCACCCCGAAAGTGGAAAGTAGACGTCACGTAGTATATGTGTACCAAATCTCAGGTCTATAGTTCAAAAGGTTTGCTGGCTACAGGTGATTTAAAATCCTGGACAGACAAACAGACAGCCATGGTAGCGTATTACTGTATATATAACTAGCTGTGTAAGCCCGTGCGGTCCTAGAAACTATTGAAATCGTCAGAAAAAAAACTTAAATGTTAAGATGTCAGGTAATTGAAAGTTTCTTCGGAGGTTTTGTCTTGTCGTCATGCTTGCCTCACTTGTGTATTAGCGGCAGGAGGAAAAGTAAAGTGGATTACCGTTTGCCGATGTGCTCGCCTCGCTCCTGTATTAGCCACTAAGCAAGTGACTCTCTCGAATGTTTCGTTTTGCCATCATGCTCGCCTCACTTGCGTATCCTCGGAGGTGGAGCTAGTGGCGTAGCTGGGGTGGGGGGGGGCAAGGGGGGACATCTGTCCCCGGGCACAGCATCCAGGGGCGCCATTTTAAAAATTTCTTTCCCTTCCCCATTGCATTTTGGCAAACAGGAGGGGGTGCGAAATCTTCAGTTGTCCCCGGGTGCTGAAAACCCTAGCTACGCCTCTGGGTGGCGCCCTTACCCTGACTCCACCTCTCACTTCCGGGCCGGACAGACACACTTCCACGTGTAGATGTTTATATATAAGAAGATTTTATTGAATAACAAATGCTACGCTGAAACTTGGTTTACCGTGACATTTTTATTTCAAAGCACTGAAATTTAAAGTGTGTTTTTTAATGTGCCACTGTTTTTCGTTTGGGGATGTATTTATGTAATTACTCAGTCCTTTGAGTTTTAAATTTACAGAAGAGGGAGAGGTTGGGAGCGTGTGTTGATTTTATACTGCATTGCTGCACCCACCACAAGACGAACCTCCTGGATTGGGACCAGAGTGCAGTGGGTGACACCTCAGCACCACACTGGTACAGTACAAGTTTTTTTTTTTACAGTGGCTGGAGTGCCAATCCTGCCACCAACTGCTGAGTTGGAGGACCTGCTTGCATGGCTGGATGCAGATTAACGTCATATCCAGGTCGCTACAATTGCAGGTTAAGGGCCCTGCCCAAGAGACCAACAGAGTGGAATGCCACTTCCTGGAATTTATGGGATTGTGAAGTGGCAGCCTTCCAATTGCCAGCGTAGATCCCTAGCCTCAGAAGTAAAAACATTTACTAAATGAGAACAAAACTGTCCTGTGCTGTGAAAGGCCTCCAGCAGTGAATCTGTAGAATAACTTGTCACGTTTTTGGTATAAAACCATCACAGTTAAGGAATTGTCATTCACAACATCTGAAGGGCAGCAGTGAGACAACATTCTAATGAAATTAGAGTAATAAAAAAGGCATGATTTACAAAAAGGGTGCAAAACAGTTTGTGAGTGTTTGCATGGCTCAGTGGGCGCTGTGCATTCAATTATCAAGAAGTGGCAGCACATCAGACCACCTAGAAAAACGGCGTCTCTCTAAAAAGAGAAAGAGAGAAGAAAGTGGGAGTGAACAGGGCCATAGAGTTCAGTAGCAGAGACTCCTGTAACGGTGGACCAACCAGACGACCAACACTAACGCTGGCCTGTATGGTGACATAAAAACAGCCATAACACAAAAAAAGAAGCACATGAGAGAACTTCTGGAGATTGCCAAACACAATGAGACTAACCCAACTGCAATTTATGAAACAATTTTATGGACAGTTTAGCCAAACAACCGGCAGTACCCAGTGTCACGCAACCAATTGAATTCTGCTGGTGTTTGTGGTACCACCCTGGGGCGAGAGGGTGTGCTGTTACTAAAGATATGGTCTCCTGTTCCCTCCATGGTGCAGAGAAAACACCCAGTGAGGGCAATTGAGCCTCACTGCCAACACTCTAGGAAACCCCACCCTTCTGGTCCAGCGCTATAAATACAGACGTCCCCAGGAGGAGCACTCACAGCTGGAAGCAGACCTTCTGCATGACGGATGTCCTTGATGGTGACCCACCGCACTGGTGCAGCAGTAAGGCCACGCAGGCTACCGACTGCCAGTGTGCATCCTTCTCTTGTTGTGCCTCCAAGTGCTTATTTCCGTTCTATTGTTTGGATTTTTTCATTAAACGGGGTTACCCAGTTGGACCCCCAACTTTTCCTGCAGACTCATCTGCTCATTTTCCTGTTGAAACCGGGTATATTTTTGGAATGGGTTAACGTAAGAAAGCAAATGTTTCTGTCTTTTTCTAAAGTTGACCCCATCTGTCATCTGCACTACCTCTCTACCAATGTCTCTGCTCTCATGGGACAAGAATTTCTTCTTTTTGTGTGTTGTTTGCTGGGTTGGAATGATGAACACCAATTCTTCTTGGTGTTTTCATGCAAAGTTCTTTAATCACATATTCATAAAGTGGAGGCACTGTTGAATAGATAGACAGATAAATATGAAAAGCACTACTGTATATGATAGATAGATAGATAGATAGATAGATAGATAGATAGATAGATAGATAGATAGATAGATAGATAGATAGATAGATAGATAGATAGATAAGAAAGGCACTATATGACAAAAAGATAAATAGACAGATAAGAAAGGCACTATATGACAGATAAATTGATAGATAGATAGATAGATAGATAGATAGATAGATAGATAGATAGATAAGAAAGGCACTATATAATAGATGTGAAAGGCACTATATAATAGATAGATAAGAAAGGCACTATATGATAGATAGATAGATAGATAGATAGATAGATAGATAGATAGATAGATAGATAGATAGATAGATAGATGTGAAAGGCACTATATAATAGATAGATAGATAAGAAAGGCACTATATGACAGATAAATTGATAGATAAATAGATGTAAAAGGTACTATATAATAAATAGATAGATGTGAAAGGCACTATATAATAGATAGATGTGAATGGTACTATATAATAGATAGATAGATAAGAAAGGCACTATATGACAGATAAATTGATAGATAAATAGATGTAAAAGGTACTATATAATAAATAGATAGATGTGAAAGGCACTATATAATAGATAGATGTGAAAGACACTATATAATAGATAGATAAATAGATAGATATACACACACCAGAATAACTAAAGTGGAAGAAAATGTAAAAAGAAAGAAAACAGAATTATTGATACAGTATGTAAGATGTGTAAAAGTACCGACTGCTGTGTTGCTCCCTCTACTGAAATGCTATCCATGATGAAACTTTTAAAACTCCATAAACTCAGTACGCTAAGTTGGGTTAGCTGTAATTTACTTGCAAAATTTCAAGAACATCCACTCAGCTGTTTTGGAGTAATGTGTGGTTTTTGTGGCGTTGGCCTCCCATTACGACTCCCCGTTGAAATTCTTACATTTTAAATTGCATGAACAATAGTGTAAATACAAACGTTTGTGAAAGTAGCCATAGCCGTTTTTGTGCTGGTCCCCCACCAAACCACAACCCCGCTGTTGTTTCTGTCTCTGATGTAGACTGTAGCCTTCACTGTAAGTAAAGCCAAAAATAAACAATATGCCAAATTCAGGACTATCGGATAAACCGTTTTGTTGTGATAACATGGTTTTGGTTTTGTGGATTACAACCTCATTTCTCGATGGAACTTTTGAAGTGCCTTACAGTCTAGATTTTACAGGAATACATCGCTGTGAATGGATGAATAATTTCAAATAGTGTCTAAAAAATATTGGGGTGCCAACAGGGTTGTCCCTTTTATTTTTCCAATATATAAATCAAAATTCAGTGCTCAAGGGCACAAAAATGGAAGCCAGATGAACAACCTTATGAGAAAAAGCTTTGTCTCCAGAGAGCAGGTCTGTCACTGGGAGTTGCATCCTTCCACTAAGTCCAAGAATATGAGGAGAACATAGAAACTGCGCAGAGGTGAGCACAGGCTGGGATTTGAACCAAGTTTTCTGTAGTTCTGAGGTAGCAGTGTTCACCGCTATGCCACCACGTTGTACTAATTCTGTTTTCTTCACTGAAATATTCATTGTCTAGAGTAGGTCTGCCCTGACTTTTAATAACACAAAAACTTTTTCTGTCATCATGAGAGTTAACTTCACACTGTGTAGGGTGTGTTGCCCCTAAACACTGAGGGGAAAGAAGTTATGGCTCAGTATGAGAAAAAAGAAAAACAAAACATCTCTGAAGCTCTGCAACATCCACCAAAGCCATTGCCTGAAGTGACGGAGACTTGGAACAGAGGTGACACTTCCCAAGCGACTCTGTCCTGCCAAAATCACACTAAGCACAAAGTATAAAATCATTCAAAAAGCAACAAGGAAACTGTGAATCCCATTCAAGGAATGGCAGGCCCCTCTCACCTCCTCTAAGGTTACAGTTAATGGGTCTACCATCTGAACATCCCCGTGTCAGAACAGCATGTAGGAGAGCAGCAAGGAGTACGCTGTCCCTGACTCTCTCTCTCTATCTGACATCTGCCATGAAACACCACCTGGATGGTCTGCAAGGCTTTTATAGGGATATCTGATGCGCATTAAGCTTTCTCTACCTCATGGGTGTCATCAAGTCTGTTGAGAATAGAACACTGGATTTCTCTCCAGCTGTCTGTCAGGTATGCTGCTGCTAGGGCCACAGTCTGTGGGGGCTTTGCTGTCGCGGGACTGGGTTGATGAATCCTATTTTGTCTCAGAGACTTCTGTCAGAGAACATGAGGCTTTCTGTCCACAAACAAGCAAGCAAGTGTACAATCCACATGGTTAAAGTAAAAGAACTTCACTGTTATGGAAGGACTTCATAAATGAGTAGTAAACCTGGACATGTTAATGATAGGAAGAAGTCTGCCATGGACAAAGTGGCAAAATTCCCCTCACTGTAAATTGAGCAACTGCTTCTCAACCGCAAGATGTGTCTGACTGCATTTTCCCCTGCTTAGATCCCACGCAGCTCAAGATGGACTCTCACGTGCTAATTTAATTAAATTCAAATCAGTTTGCTTTCATCCTTACCACAGTAAGCGAACTTTCACTTATGAACCAAGCACACTACGCAATAATTATAAATGTAGTGTACAAAATGAAATTCAACACAGCCACAAAACATAATGTTTAAATACAGAGGAACATAATGCAGTATACACAAGACATTGTCACAGTTCACTTACCATTCCGTTTACATTAGAGCTAGGAGCACAGCTAAGCCCTGCGGAATAATCAAGGAGTTCCTGATGTCCCAGAACGTGTTTTCCTCTTTTCTCAGGTACGGTCCAGGAAGTCACAATGCCATGAGGAGGGGACACCAGAAGTCTGAGGAGCCAAGACTTTCCTAATGAGGTCTAGATGTTTGAGGTCCACCCCTTATATAGTATATACCATTTTTACTTGTGTACCACGTACCCTCGTGTAAGACGTGCACCCTAATTTTTACAAAGAAAATCACGAAAACCTTTTGCCCAATGTACGACATGCATTGTGATTGTATAGGAAGCATTTAGGGCACGTTTTCCGTGAAATGCCCTTCTGTTTTTGTTGCATGACGAAAGTTTTTCTTTCTTCTATCGCGTGAGTGAGCGAGCGAGAGAGAGAGTGCGAGCGAGTGATAGAGAGAGAGAGAGTGCGAGCGAGAGAGAGCGAGTGAGAGAGAGAGAGTGCGAGAGAGAGAGAGAGTGCGAGCGAGCGAGTGAGAGAGAGTGAGAGTGTGAGTGAGCGAGCCCAAGCAGAAGAAGTAAACATTACAGAAAAAAATTTCCTCGTGTATGATGTGCACCTGATTTTCTAATGCTAATTTTCGGGAAAAAATGTGCGCATGGTACACGCGTAAATACGGTATATTGTTTTGGGGCACCATGGACCACTCACCTTTGAGACATCTTTGTATGTACGGTACTACTGTATCTTCTATCTCAAATACTGTATCTTCTATCTCGGCGCCGCCGAGAGTGGCAGCCTTTTCAGCAGCTCTGTGTATGACTGTATATATATATGTGTATTTTTCTACTTTTATTTTTCTATTTTTATTTATTGATCACTCCTATCACTTTCTTTCATGTGGATTCGTTCCCTGGATACACTTACTTTTACAACATGGGCATGGATTTTTATACGCCGAGACTCGCCTATTCAAGTACTCAACTTCGAGCGCTGAGAACAAATGCCAGTGCCGGTGTGGTTCCCTATTTACCCGACGAGGTAAGAAGGCGGTATCGTGGCAGCAGAGCCGGCACTAAGCTAAAAATGAAGCAGCTTGCGAGAAAGTGGCGTTTTAAGCCTTCGGTGCCTTCTGTTATTCTGGGGAATGTGAACTCAATCTCAAATAAGATCGACGAACTGGCTGCGCTGGTGAAAAATGTCAGAACTTACAGAGAATGCAGTTTGTTGTGTTTCTGCGAAACGTGGCTAACTAACACCATCCCAGATGCTAATGTGGAGCTACCCGGCTTTAGCACCGTTAGAGCGGACAGAGATGCAAGTACCTGTGGGAAGCACAAAGGAGGAGGACTCGCTCTCTATGTTAATACACGGTGGTGTAACTCTGGACATGTTAAAGTCAAAATCTCCACTTGCTACAGGGATATCGAACTGTTGGCCATAAGTCTGCGTCCCTATTACTTGCCCAGAGAGTTTGGACACGTCATTGTTGTCATCGTGTACATACCTCCTCGGGCGGACGTGGAGATAGCGAGTGACATCATCCATTCTGCTGTTGCTAAGTTACAAACGCAGCACCCTGAGGCGCTTGTGCTAATTGCTGGAGACTTTAACCATGTGACGCTGGACAAAACATTACCTGCATTCTCCCAGTATGTGGACTGTAACACCAGGGGAAATAAGACTATTGATTTACTGTATGCAAACGTTAAAGACGCATACAGTGCCACCCCGCTGCCTGCGCTTGGGAAAGGAGATCATAACCTGGTTCTGCTTCAGCCTCACTACAAACCAAAAGTGAGAGTCCTACCTGTAACCAAACGATCATTCAGGAAGTGGACCCCGGAGGCTGAGAATACTCTGAGACAATGTTTTGGAACTACAGACTGGGATATCCTGCAGGGATCACATAGTGAGAACATTGAGGAGGTTGTTGACTGCACTACTGACTACATCAACTTCTGTATGGACATTGTAGTTCCAGTAAGAACAGTACGCTGCTATGCTAACAACAAGCCATGGATTACAAGTGACATCAAGGGCCTTTTGAACCAGAAGAAAAGGGCCTTTAAAGACAGTGATCAGCATGAGCTCAAGCGCGTGCAGAAGGAACTCCGAGTCCAGCTCAGGGCGGCGAAGGAGCAGTACAGGAGAAAGCTGGAGCAGAAGTTGCAGAACAACAGCATGAAGAAAGTGTGGGATGGGATGAAGATCATCACTGGCTGCAGCTCGAAACAGGGTGCCACCATCGAGAGAGACGTGAAGAGAGCAAACGAAATGAACATCTTCTTTAACAGGTTTGACCACCCTAACCCACTCTCACCTCGGATTACTGCACTCTCTACACATCCTTCTGCTGATACCAACATAGGAGAGACATCCCCACCCACAATTACAGCAGCGCAAGTGAGCAGAGAGCTGAGGAAACTTCGTGCCAGCAAAGCAGCAGGTCCAGATGGAGTATCGCCACGACTGCTGAAGGTCTGTGCATCAGAGCTGGGGGGTCCTCTACAGCGCATCTTCAACCTGAGCCTGGAACAGGGGAAAGTCCCGAGGCTTTGGAAAACATCTTGCATCACCCCAGTCCCAAAGGTATCACATCCTGGTGAGCTGAATGACTTCCGGCCTGTCGCTCTAACATCACATGTGATGAAGACCATGGAGCGGCTGCTGCTTCACCACTTGAGGCCACAGGTCCAACACGCCCTCGACCCTCTGCAGTTCGCATACCAGGAGAAGGTGGGAGCGGAAGATGCCATCATCTATATGCTACATCGATCCCTCTCCCACTTGGACAGAGGCAGTGGTGCTGTAAGAATTATGTTTCTAGACTTCTCTAGCGCCTTCAACACCATCCAACCTCTGCTCCTTAGGGACAAGCTGACAGAGATGGGAGTAGAGTCATACCTGGTGGCATGGATCGTGGACTATCTTACAAACAGACCTCAGTATGTGCGTCTCGGGAATTGCAGATCTGACATTGTGGTCAGCAACACAGGAGCGCCGCAGGGGACTGTACTTTCTCCGGTCCTATTCAGCCTATATACATCGGACTTCCAATATAACTCAGAGTCCTGCCACGTGCAAAAGTTTGCTGACGACACTGCTATCGTGGGCTGCATCAGGAGTGGGCAGGAGGAGGAGTATAGAAACCTCATCAAGGACTTTGTTAAATGGTGCGACTTAAACCACCTACACCTGAACACCAGCAAAACCAAGGAACTGGTGGTGGATTTTAGGAGACCCAGGCCCCTCATGGACCCCGTGATCATCAGAGGTGACTGTGTGCAGAGGGTGCAGACCTATAAATACCTAGGAGTGCAGCTGGACGATAAATTAGACTGGACTGCCAATACTGATTCTCTGTGCAAGAAAGGACAGAGCCGCCTGTACTTCCTTAGAAGACTGGCATCCTTCAACATCTGCAGTAAGATGCTGCAGATGTTCTATCAGATGGTTGTGGCGAGTGCCCTCTTCTACGCAGTGGTGTGCTGGGGAGGCAGCATTAAGAAGAAGGATGCCTCACGCCTGGACAAACTGGTGAGGAAGGCAGGCTATATTGTTGGCATAGAGCTGGACGGTCTGACATCCGTAGCAGAGCAACGGGCACTCAGCAGGCTCCTATCAATTATGGAGAATCCACTACATCCATTAAACAGTGTCATCTCCAGACAGAGGAGCAGTTTCAGTGACAGACTGCTGTCACTGTCCTGCTCCACTGACAGACTGAGAAGATCATTCCTCCCCCAAACTATGCGACTCTTCAATTCCACCAGAGGGGGTAAACGTTGAACATTATTCAAGTTATTGTCTGTTTTTTTATCTGCATTTTTTATTACTCTTTAATTTAATATTTTTGCTGCTGGAATATGTGAATTTCCCCCTGGGATTAATAAAGTATCTATCTATCTATCTATCTATCTATCTATCTATCTATCTATCTATCTATCTATCTATCTATCTATCTATCTATCTATCTATCTATCTATCTACTAGCCGTCCCCCGCGGCTCTGCCCGCATAGTAGCAAAACAGGAGAGTGAGAAGGGCCCCGCACGGCTCCCCACTCCTGACATCACACTTCCCCCTCCCCTCAGCCCGCATCCTTTGTCTAGAATTAGCGCAAATATATCGCTCCTGCAAGTGAACTATGATTCTTAGTGCGATGAAAGAAGTCACAAAATCAATCAGAATGTTCAAGCAAATTATGGAAAAAAACCCAATCTAAATCCGTTAAGTAGTTCTATCGTTCGCTAGCTAAGCAGAGGTAAGGTACACGCCCCGAGGCTGGCACATGATTGAGGAGGGCCCCGCCCCCTCCCCTCGGCCTGCTGCTCCTCTCTCGGATTCGCGCAAATGAATCGGTACCACAAGCGAACTATGATACTTAGCGTGAAGAGAGAAGTTGCAAAATCAAACGGAATGTTCAACCAAATTATAGAAAAAGAACCCGATCTAAATTCATGAAGTAGTTCTCTCGTGAAAAGAGGACAGACATACAGATACACACGTGATCAAGGTGACTATTCTAACTGGAATCAGAAAGGGAGAGGACGTTTTCATTCCACGTATTCCTATGATTTCCAACTTCAATTTCCAGTATGTCTTGCATTTGTGATATCCATAAATAAAGAGCCAGAACAATCTCCTAAAGTGACTGGAGTTTACCTCAAAGAACTGTGTTGTTCACATAGTCAGCATTTATACGTTCTTGCTCGAAAAACGTTGTTTACCATAAGGCACTCTTAATCCATTATTCATTAATAATGGCAATTTGGCTTTTGAACAATGTTTGAATAATCAATTAATTGTCAAATAATAAATGGAAACTTTCACTTTTTTCCAACCTGACTGACAGCTCAGCATCCCCGGTAGTAACTTAATAAGCGAATGTGAAGCATTCTGACCTAAAAACCATAGAAAAACGTGTAGGTAGAACTGGTTTTAGCCAGTTTGGTGATGGATAGATGGATCTTCCTACATCTTTGAGGAACATTTTTGAGGCCTTCTTTTGATCTTTCTCTATACCAACTATTCCTTATACAGTACGAAAACCCCGACCTTCAGTAAAGCATACCCTCGATACCAAAGCACAATAAGTAAATCTACAAAAATTGAAAAGTCTGTTTATGTTTAGGGAATCTGAAGATTCAAGAAGCCACACATCTCTCCAAGGAATCTTGCCAGTTTCATTAATTTATGGATTTAGATGCTTAAGAAAAGCCACTCTAATACTGATCACATACCAGCAGACTCTTATAAATGAGTGCATTGTTGTCTTGTATATGTTTTGGGTGTACCCATTTCTTAATTAATGTTCTGAATTACACTTACTGTAGTTATTCATATTTACAGTAAATAGGGAGATGAGTTCTGCAATGTCTATATTTTCCAGTGAAAAGTTTATTTTAAGTAGACTTATCTATATTTTCTCCATCTGCATCTTTATATGTGTTTATGGCAGACATTATTTAACAAAATCCTTTATTTGTATGTATATTTCTGTATTGTTATTATGTCATTTGCTTCATAAAGCAGTTTATAAAAGGGCCAAATAAAAATCTATCATTCCTGCTATGGTATATTTTTATAAGATTTAAGTTTAATAGGAAAAAGACATATGTGACACATTATCCATCTTAATAAAAGGATAAGTGTCTCTCTCTGTGCCTGTCCGGATGCTATGTTTCTGTCATTCCAATAGATGGCACATCAGAAACATTTTTTTTTTTTTATATTTTTATTTTATTAATTTTCATTGTAATCATTCCATACAAACAGATCAATTTATAACCCAACAAATTTGAAGACTAATCAAACCCCACCCCTGAGAAGGAGAGCTTAGCTAAAGGAAAATTGCTTTAGGCTTTTTAATAAGGCAACATTAGACAAAAGAAAGGGAGAAGTGAATATCTATGTAAATAAGAGATGGAGAAGGGAGTTAAATGCAATAATAGTTATTTCTCTTATTCTAAAATAATATTGATTAAATCCTGCCATGTTTTGAAAAAATGTTGTACAGATCCTGTAACTGAAAATTTGATTTTTTTCCAATTTCAAATAATATAAAACATCGGTTTCCCATTGACTTATAAGAGGAGAATTAGGATTCTTCCAATTTAACAAAATAAGTCTGCGTGCCAAAAGTGTAGTGAATGCAATCACCGTTTGCTTGTCCTTCTCCAATTCAAGTCCATCTGGAAGGACACCAAACACAGCTGTTAGTGGGTTAGGAGGGATTGTGATACTAAGGCTGTCTGAGAGGCACTTAAAAATTTTTATCCAAAATGATGTTAGTTTGGTGCAGGCCCAAAACATGTGACCCAGTGAGGCAGGAGCTTGGTTGCAGCGCTCACAGGTTGGATCCTGGCCTGGAAACATTTTGGACAGTTTTAAGCGAGACAGATGAGCTCGATATATAATTTTTAGTTGAATAATTCTATGCTTTGCGCATATAGAACTCGAGTGAATTCTCTGCTTTGCTACCTTCCACTCCTTTTCTGATATATTGATTAAGAGATCTTCTTCCCAATGTCCTCTTGGATCTTTGAAAGGTAGGGACTCTAATAAGATTTTATATATTGCGGAAATAGTGTTTAATTCCTCGAAATTGAGCAGTATTTTTTCCAGCATTGTGGAGGGTGCAAGGTGGGGGAAATCGGGCAATTTCTGTTTAACAAAATTTCTAATTTGAAGATAGTGAAAGAAATGTGTAGCTGGGAGGTTGAATTTTGAACATAATTGTTCAAAAGATGTAAATATGTTGTCTATATAAAGATCTCTGAGCATTTTAATCCCAAAACTTTTCCAGGTATTAAAAACTGGATATACTTGTGAAGGTTGAAAGAGGTGGTTCTCTTGCAGAGGTGCCACTGATAAAAGATTTTCCATCTTAAAATGCTTCCTAATTTGGTTCCATATTCTGAGTGAGTAAAGCACAATTGGGTTATTAGTATATTTGCGATAACTTTCATTTATTGGAGAGCAGAGCAGGGAGTATAAAGAAGTACTACAGGATTTTACTTCTATTGCGGACCAAGCCTGTGTATGTTCATTTATTTGTGTCCAGGTTTTTATGGCTTGTATGTTTGCTGCCCAGTAATAAAACTGAAAATTAGGTAAAGCCATGCCACCCTCCGCCTGAGGTCTTTGTAGGGTCGCTCTTCAGATACGTGGGTGTTTTGAGTTCCAAATGAATGAGGTTATTATTGAATCTAACTGTTTAAAAAACGATTTATTGATATATATTGAAATGTTTTGAAATAAAAAGAGAAGTTTAGGAAGGATATTCATCTTAACAATGTTAATTCTTCCGGCTAGAGTGAGATGAAGGGTTGACCATCTATGCAAGTCTTGCTTAATTTTTTCCATACAGACGCCAAAATTTTGTTGATAAAGAGCTTTATGTTTACTTGTGATATTTACCCCTAGGTATTTAAACTGATCTGCTATGGTAAAAGGTAGGGTGTCTAATCTAATATTATATGCTTGTGAATTCACTGGAAAGAGTATACTTTTATTCAGATTAATTCTAAGACCAGATATCTTTTGAAATTCTGTTAGTGCTGTTAAAACAGCGGGGACAGTGTTTTCTGGGTCTGATATATATAAGACCATATCATCTGCATATAGAGAAATTTTCTGTTCCAGTCCATCTCTGACAATCCCCTTTATCTGATAAGAATTTCGGCAGTGAACCGCCAGTGGTTCAATAGCGATTGCAAACAACAGTGGTGACAAGGGACATCCTTGTCTGGTACCACGTTCTAGTTTAAAGTAGTCTGAGCAAATGTTATTAATACAAACTGAAGTACATCAGAAACATTTTTAGTAATAAAATGCATTGTATTTGTCATTCCAACAGATGACACGTCACAAACATTTTTTGCAGTAAAATGCATTGTTCATATTCCAACAGATGGTGCATCACAAACATTTTTTGTAATAAAATGCATTGTATTTGTCATTCTAACAGATGACACATCACAAACGTTTTTTGTAACAAAATGTGTTGTATTTGTCATTCCAACAGATGGTGCATCACAAACATTTTTAGCAATACAATGCATTGCATTTGTCATTCCAACACATGGTGCATCACAAACATTAACACTGCTTTTACGAATCCCATACCAAATGGCATATAACAGAGACATACTGCATGCATTACACGGCGCTCTGCAAACAATAATGCTGAGGTCTATGTTAATTATTTAGATTTCAACTTGTCCTGTTTACTATTATTATTAAGCAGGAGTGGACAAACTGACCTGGATGGCTGACAGTCAGCAGCTTGCTTGAGTAGGTAATGGAATCACTTGCCTCATTTCTTGATGGTTACTGTAAGTAAATAAAGGGTTTATGGTGAATTAGGGTTTCTCCAAGATGTCAGCACAACAAGATGCTATTGGTTTTGAGAACACAGGGCTCACTTTCAGCTACAACACCACCAGGTGAACACCAGTGCAAGAGAAACATGCTGACTTGTACTTTACCATTCACATACAGACTAGGGTTGGAATATTTTAGACATACGTTTTCTGGCTATAAAAAGAAATCAATGATCTCAAAAAGACACAAATGCGCTAACATTTAAAAAAGAAGCATACCAAACAAAGGGTGCCATGTACTGGAGCAATTTAGTCTGTGATTGCCAGGTTTACTGCAGGTGCCTGCTATTTTTCTAAAGAAGAAGAAGTGTGTGATCAATCCTATTTTATGTGACTATCAGTACACACTGCCTGCTGTCCACTGCTGTCCACTCAGCACTGCTTGACTATTAGTAGGTCCTTCAGCTACAGAATCTGATGGTTAGTGTAGGAGAAAACATTTGGTTCAGTTCATTTTGTCTCCTATAGAGGGCAGCACAGTGGTGCTTCACAGCGCCAGGTCCTATCATGTATTGTGGATTCAGTCTCTTCCTGGAGTTAAATTGAAGTTAATTGAAGTTGCCAGTTAACTCAACATGCACGTCTTTGGGGATGAGATAGGAAAGCCCAAGCAAACATGATTAGAACCTCAATGCTGACGCAGTATGAGTGTTTGATTGTGTTGTGATGCTTCTTGCTCCAGAACCAAGCTACAGGAATTCTTCAATGATTTTACAAGTCACCATCTCTCAGGTTCACAGTCGATGTTTCCACCATAGCTCTACCATTTTTAGATATTAGTATTTCTATCAGCCTTCCAGGGCTTAAACCTTTGATGGAGTCTGTCTCAACAAGCATCATGCACAAGGCAGAAACAATCCCTGGACAGGTTGGCAGTCAATGGCAGGGTGAACCGCCATTCTGGCCAGTTTAGCACCACCAATTCACCTAAACTGCAAATATAACATTCTTACTTCCTAAATTAAATACTTTCAATTTATTTTAATTTAGTTTCATCTGCCACATTTCTGCCCAGGCCTGTATTTTGTCCAAGTCCGTCTTAATGAGCCGGTTCAAATCCCATTACTGCCAGAAGGGATCCTATTCTGTTGGGCCTTTGAGCGAGGCCCTTAACTTGAAAATTGCTCAGGGGTGCTATACATTGGCTTACCCTGCACTCTGACCACAAAAGGTCATGTGAAAAGACAATTTCCCCTCAGGCATTAACAGAATATATCAAACAAACATTTGCAAATCCAGTGTGCCACACACTACTACAACTATAACATAACTCACAAAACGGCCTAATCTAGTATAGGGCTGCATCAGGAACGAGAACATCTGTCCATCGCAGGACCCCCTGACACACACACTCACACTGGGTCAATAATCCTAAACCAGAGAGGAGTAACAAAGTAAGACTCACATAAAATGGAGGACAACAAGAAAACTACAGACAGACATTGATCTCAGCACTATAGATCTGTGAGGCAGAAGCCCTAAAATCGGTGCCATACCTGTACTGTTACAAACATACATAATGGCATAATGAAAATGATACACAATTGAATATAAAATTAAGGACAGGTAAAAAAAATTCATAAATATACAGTGGTGCCTCATACTTTGAACTCGTTCAAAGTCCAAATCAATTTTCCCCATTAGAAATAATGGAAAGTAAATGAATCCATTCTAAGACTTTAAACAATACCTGTTTTGATAAACTTAAACAGAAAATACACATAATTTAAGGTAAAAAGAACACAATTAAATGCTCTAAATACCAAATGAGAATTGTAAAACGATAAATAAAATACGTAAATACTGTATAATAAAATGAAAATTGCATTTACCGTACCTTAGTGAGGAGTGGTAATATCCCGTGTATCGCTTTCATGCTTCGCGGTAAGTTTCTGTTTCACCTCAATTCCTTTCTCTTAGGCTTATTTGTTTCCACACTCTTCTTGCATTCCATAGTTCATAGACAGGGTTTATATTTATATATATATATATATATATATATATATATATATTGTAGCAGTAGAGGCTGTTATCAACCTCTTGAACCCTCAGGTACCACGCCAAACACCAGGTAAAAGTCCAAGACCTATTTATTTTATAATAATTACGTGCACAAAGCACCCTCCACTCCACACTATACATACAATAATCAATACTCTCTACAATTACCAATCCTCCTCTCCCAGACACTTCGCCACTCTTCCTCTCAGCTCAGCTCAGTGTCTAGGCTTTCCCACAGTCCTTTTATACCCCTGACCCGGAAGTGGTTCCTGTCCAACAATCCAAAAGTCCTTATTACTTCCGGGTCAGAGTCAAAGTCCTTTTCTTCAACCTGGAAGTACGTCATTTCTCCTGTTCATGTGACCAGGACGTACTTCCAGGTTATATGGCACATAACAGTCTGACAGCCTCCCTACAGCGACTCCCGGTGGTCCCCATGGTATCCAGCAGGGCTGCGCATACAAACTACAAGGTCCATGAGGCCCTGCTGGAATTCGGGGAACCTGCATGCTGTTGGGAGAGCTCCACCTGGCGGCCTGGAGTGGTGGGCCGGAATATTTAGCCGGCCATCCATCACAATATATATATATATATATATATATATATATATATATATATATATATATATATATATATATACACACACGCACACACACACACACTATAAACAAACACACCAAAAAATAAAGCAAGAAAAGTACTGAAAATGCACGAGTGTAACGCAAGCGGTGCTTTCACAGTAATAGTGAGAGACGACTTGGGCGCACAACAAATAACGTTTACGTTTGAACATAGATGCATCATTTAAACACTGGATCAAATTTCTCTCTTTTCTCTTTAGCATTCACACACTGGAATTATGGAAGTTAGAATCATTTGAGGTATGAGGTACCACTTTCCACAGCTATAGCTACCTGCTTTTCTTTTTTTTTTTTTTTTACCTCGCAGTAAGAAGACCAGGGTTCACATGACTTTGCATGTTCTCCCCGTGTCAGTGTGAGCTTCCTATGGTTCCCTCGCACAGTCCAAAGACATGCAGGTTAGGTGGATTGGCGATTCTAAATTGTCCTGTTGGTGTGTGTGTGTGTGTGTCCTGTCCAGGGTGTGTTCCTGTCTTGCACCCTGGCACCATTGGCCGTGATGCTGATCAGGACTAAGCAGGTTAGAAAATGACTGATTGACTACAGAGACTCCATCATTAGGCAATCCAAAATGAATTCTAAAAGGTGTCATTTATAAACGCAAACATTTGTTGATTTTCTGGATGACGACTACTCTGATACTCATAACGCTGTTACTTTGAAATTCCTCCAGCAGATCTGTGAAGCTGTTTTTACTTTGTTTTATAATCACAAAGGTGATTACGAAATCATAGGATGTGAATCAAGCATTTCCTTTGTGCATTTTGAACAAATCATTTTGTGTTTACTGGATTACTTCATGCTTAGCCAAATAACTACAGTGAAATAAGCCTTTGTTTTCCATTGAAAGTCTTACAATTACAGTAAACTGCACACTTATAAGAATGTTGCATAAGGGCATGGTCTGTTTTAATACATGGGTACTCCATCTGGTTTCATTTATTTGGCCATATTGTGACGATCCTATAGCTGTGCAGAAAAGCATTTGAAGAAAATACACATTCTGCGCACAGGCCCAAACGATAGGCGCTCTGCTACCATTCCACCACCAGGCTGATTGAGTTTTAGACAACATCAACAACATTTATTTCTATAGCACATTTTCATACAAATGATGTAGCTCAAAGTGCTTTACAGGATGAAGAAAGAGAAAAAAGGCAAAATATAAAAATAAAACTAGGCAATACTAATTAACATAGAATAAAAGTAAGGTCCGATGGCCAAAAAAAAAAACTCCAGGCAGTTGGAGAAAAATAAACAAAATCTGCAGGGGTTCCAGGCCATGAGACCACCCAGCCCCTTCTAGACATTCTACCTCACATCAATTCTATTCTAAAACATAACTTCTAGACATTCTACCTCAATCAGTCCTCATGGTTTTCAGGCTTCACGTGGAAGAATTAGATGATGATGATGGTCATGTGGATCTCTGGCCTTCAATCCATCAATGTAGGGACATCACGGTGCTTTGATCAGGTGGTGGTGGCGCAGATCACCATCACAAAAAAACGGTAAAAGAACAGCAGAGAAAGTAGGGGTTAGTATGGTGTAGCAGTAGAGGTATTGATCCACCTCTTGAACCCTCAGGTACCACTCCAAACACCAGGTAAAAGTCCAAGACTCTCTTATTTTGTTATAATCCAGTGCACAAAGCACCCTCCACTCTCCACTACTCATATAACTACAAAACCAATACTCAATCACAATCCTCCACTCCCAGACACTTTGCCACCCTACCTCCCAGCTCAGCTCAGTGTCTGGGCTTTCCCAGAGTCCTTTTATACACCCTGACCCGGAGGTGTTCCTGCCCAACAGTCCACAATTCCTTATTCCTTCCGGGTCAGGGTAAACAGTCCTTATCTTCACCCCGGAAGCACGTCGTTTCTTCCTGTCCCGGGATTATGATGCACTTCCGGGTTATAGGACATATATGAGACCCCGGGTCTCCCGACAGTGACTCCCAGTGGTCCCCAAGGTATCCAACAGGGCTGTGCATAAAAACTACATAGTCCATGAGGCCCTGCTGGAATTCGGGGCTCGTCCATGCTGTTGGGAGAGCTCCTCCTGGCGGCCTGGGGGTGAGGGCCGGAATAGGAAGCCAGCCATCCATCACAATGGATTTTGGAGCCATGAAATAAAATTAAATAATATAATTAAATGCATATACAGAATAACAGGTTTACACTAAATTGAAGTTATGAGAAAGCCATGTTAAAGCAATGAGTTTTCAGCAGTGTTTTAAAGTGCTCCACTGTTTTAGCCTGGCGAATTTCTATCGGTCAGCTATTCCAGATTTTCGGTGCATAACAGCAGAAGGCTGCCTCACCACTTCTTTTAAGTTTAGCTCTTGGAATTATAAGCAGACACTCATTTGAAGATCTAAGGTTACGATTTGGAGTATAAGGTGAGAGACATTCCGAGATATAGGATGGAGCAAGATTATTTAAGGCTTTGTAAACCATAAGCTGTATTTTAAAGTCAATTTCAAATGACACAGGTAACCATCGTAGTGACATCAGAACTGGAGAGATATGTTCAGATTTTCTTTTCCTAGATTCTGGCAGCTGCATTCTGCACTCGTTGCAATCAATTGATGTCTTTTTTGGGTGGTCCTGAGAGGAGTGCGTTACTGTAATCTAGTCGACTAAAAAACAAAAGTATGAATTAATTTCTCAGCATCTTGCAAAGTTATAAGATGTCTAAGCCAATTTGGCCCATCATTTTACAGCGATCGATCATCACCATCTGTTAGCAGGCACAATATGCATTCGAACAACAGTCACTAATGATCCCCATCAACGTTGCCTTCATTGATGTAAAGCCACGACCACTTTTGTATCAAAGATGGAGGCTTGTGAATGCTATCAATGTCTACAGGAGAATCTAAATGTGAATAACAAGAAACTAGCTCTGAGCAGAAGGAAGCAACCAACCCTGAACTGTTCCATGATAAAGTACAAGTCCAATCCGCACCACAAATAAATCTTGCTGATTCTGCAGTCATATATGGCAGAGGCATCAGCTACAGGCATTCCAAAGAATTACCCCAGGGCATGAGATGTAGCTCCAAAGCAGTGGAAGTGTTATTTTGGAAAAAACTCTTGCTTCTTCCAGAATGTATTGATGTGATGTGATGTCTGCTGACTACTGACGGCCTGTTATGACCTGCGCTCATTGAAATGGATTCAATGCCAATGAATTTGTCTGCTCTGACATTCACTTCAGTGCATGGAAATAAACGTACAGTATAACATGTTCACACACTCACTAGTGCGTTATACACTGACAGGCCACTATATTAGGTAAACCTTGCTACTACCGGGTTTGATCCCCTTTGCCTTTAAAACTGCCGTAATGCTTCCTGGCTTAGATTCAAACATTCTTAAGGGATTTTGGTCCATTTTGATAGGATAGCATCACACAGTTACTATAGAGTTGTAAATTACACATCCATGATGTGAATTTCCTGTTCCTTCACATCCTAAAGGTACTCTATTAGATCGAGATCTGGTGACTGTGGAGTCCATTTCAGTACACTGAACGCATTGTCATGATCAAGAAACCATGATCAATGTGACATGGTGTGTTATCCTGCTGGAAGTAGCCATTAGAGGATGGGTACACTGCGGTCATAAAGGGATGGACATGGTCAGCATCAATTCTCAGGTAGGCTGTGGCATTTAAACGATGCTCAACTGGTACTAAGGGGCCCAAAGTGTGGCAAGAAAATATCCCCCACCCCGTTACACCACCACCACCACCACCAGCTTGAACCATTGGTAGAAGGTAGGATTGATCCATGCTTTCATGTTGTTGACGCCAAATTCTGACCCCACCATCCGAATGTTGCAGCAGAAACCGAGACTCATCGGAGCACACAATGTTTTTCTAATCTTCTGTTGTCCAAATTTGTAAGCCTTTGTGAATTGTAGCCTCACTTGCCTGTTCTTAGCTGACAGAAGAGGCACCCAGTGTGGTCTCCTGCTGCAGTAGCCCTGCTTCTTTCAAGGTTTGACGTGTTGTGTGTTCAGAGATGCTCTTCTGCATATCTTGCTTGTAACCATTCATTATTTGAGTTACTGTTGCCTTTCTATGAGCTTGAACCAGTCTGGCCATTCTCCTCTGGCCTCTGGTATCAACAAGGCATTTTCGCCCAGACAACTGCAGCTCACTGGATATTTCACTTTTTCAGACCATTCTCTGTAAACCCTAGAGATGGTTGGGTGTAAAAATCCCAGTAGATGAGCGTATCTGAAATACTCAGACCAGACCGTCTGGCACCAACAACCATGTCACATTCAAAGTCACTTAAATCTCCTTTCTTTCCCATTCTGACGCTGTTTGAACTTCAGCAGTTCATCTTGGCAATGTCTACAGGCCGAAATGCATTGAGTTGCAGCCATACGATTGTCTGATTAGATTATTTGCGTTAACAAGCAGTTGAGATGGTGTACCTAATAAAGTAGTTGGTCAGTGTATAGTCTGAGCATAACGTCCCTTGATTTATATTCGGTGGTCTTTATGATATCACCTAACATTTTATTTTTGCATTTACTTCAGGTCTTCTGCACATTACTTAGATGATGAATATGTTGTTTCAACACATAAAGCCCTAAACTCTTTTCAAAGTTTGCTTCTTTTGGGACATTGTCTCCCATCTTGACGTTTCTTTTGTGTTTTTGTAGCACTTTGCACTTTTCTACATTAAACTGCATTTTCCAAGTGCTCTCCCAGTTCTGAAGCTTGTCTAAGTCTTTCTGAATTGTTTCTGACGCCTCCTTGTGTCTAGCATCTCTCCAATTTTAGTATCATCTGCAAATTCCATAAGCTTACTAACTACACTCGATTCAGTGTCATCAATATAAATTAGAAAAGGTGATAGTCCCAAGAGAGACCTTTGATGGACTCCACTGGTGACCTCACTCCATTCTCCTCTTCTGTGGACTCTTTGTCTCCTGCTGGTTAGCCAACTATAGATCCAGTTTTTCTGATTATAGCTGATGTCTACAGCTTCTAGTTTCAGAATGAATCTTCAGTGTGGGACTGAGTCAAAGGCTTTTTGAAAGTCTCAGTAAATTATGTTGTGGGCTTTGCTTTTGACAGCTACTGTATTGCAGATACCTGTTGCTTAAGGTAAGTTAGGCAAGCTCTTCCTGTCATAAACCCATGCTGGATTTTATTTAGTATATTATTTTCACATAAGTACCTATCTCTTTTTTCTTATTACAGTTTCCATAATTTTGCATGGAACAAAGTTAGACTTACTGGTCTGTAATGACCAGGATCCATTTTGTCTTCCTTCTTTTCAAAGGAAGGGAAGAAGCCAAAAGAAGCACATTAAGAGGTGGGATGCTGTGTATGTTAATGATCCGTCTTTGTATTATAAGGCAAAGTTTTAGGCCAAGCAATGTAAATGGAGTTGGGAGTCAATTGAAGATTTCATGTTTCATGGTAAGTTCCTTTTTCACCTCAATTATCGATACTACAATCTTCCTCTTAGGCTTCATTGCTTCCACACTCTTCTTGCATGCCATAGTGGGGTGGTCAACATCTTCACTGGAAATTTGCCAAACAATGGAGGCCGTGATAATGAAAGTTTATTGTGTTAAGGTTAATGCTATAGCTCATGAACTTGGCATTTCAGCTGGCACAGTTTACACAATCATCCATACTTGTTTGATGATATCAAAGGTCAGCTCTTGATTGGTTCCCAAAATGCTGACATCAGATCAGAAAGTATGTTTCCAGGAATTCAGTCATGAGAAAACCCAACTGACTTTTTCATATGGATTATTACTGGGGAAGAAATGTAGGTTCACCACCATGACCCTGAAACCAAACAAGAGGCCATGCAATGGAAGCATAAGGGGTCCCCGACCTCCAAGAAATTTTGTATGCAGAAATTGGTCGGAAACATCATGGCAACTGTTTTCTGGGATAGAATGGATGTTCTGCTGTTGGAATTTATGCCACACAAGTCCGCCATCACTGGCAAAACCTACACATCCACAATGAAGTCATTCCATGAGGCCATCAAACAGAAACTGTCAGCAGGTATGTTGCTGCTTCATGACAACACACCCTGCTGCAAATCCCAAAAAGCCAAGACTACTATCTTGGAATGTAGCTTCACAAAGCTTAAACATCCACCGTACAGTCCAGAACAGCCCAGGTGACTGTTTTCTTTTTTAAAAACGCCTACATGGACGGTGATTTCCCAATGAAATTACTTCAAGGAAGCAGTAAAGGGCTGACTGGAGGGCCAAGATGAATCCTTCTATTCCGAAGAGATTAAATCACTGAAGTTAAAGTGGACCAATCGTGTTGAAATCAAGGGGGATTACCTTGAAATGTAATAAGGAGAGGCTAACCATCACATTTCATAGTTTATAAATTATTGAACACCTTGATGACCCAGAGTGACTCACTGATAGCATTCCTTTGTCCCAATTGCAGAAAATGTCACTAACCTTCCTCTGTTCTGTTTCTCCTCTCAGTATCTTACTGTGCTACTCCTCTACTGCCAATCTGTTTTCCTGTCCCTGACAAAATCCCCCGAGATACTGGGAGTCTTGGAATCAATGGATGGAAAGATTGTGTCATCAGCTTGAACGGCCTAGCATGGACTCTACTATTGAATGCCCAGACAGGGGTGGGTGGCTAGTTGGCCGAGGTATTTCAGGACTGTGACTGTTTCTGACTTTGTCTGTTATAAATGACCGGAGAACCCCCAGAGGTTTACTCTTTTACAGAAATGCAGCAGACTGGAGTTTTTGTTTTCTTCTCCTTTGCTGTCAACTGGCCATGGTTCAACAATTAATGCTGGACAGGTATTGTTGATTTCCATTTATGCTAATCACTTTCAAAACCCTTTGTTTTCCTCTGTATTTAAACAAATCTGCGTCTTTATGTGTAGCTATTCTGTATTTAGTTGCTTGTAAAAATGTATACTTGCATTTTACCCAAGCACACTGCAACTACATTCAGCAAAGAGGTCAACACATAAATAATCTGAATTAAATTGACTTGTATGGAAGCTCTGAACCGCACAATGAATAAAATTTTGGGATAGCTGTTATCTCGTACGTGCGTAAAAATATCTCTTATGTACAGGATACATTCACGTAGATATGAGAAGTTTTTATGTATAGATGAGATGTTTTCTTGTATGTACAATATACTTTCACGTATATACAAGTTGTTTTCACGTATGTACGAGATACGTTCACATGCGTACTAGATAAAGTTAGATTTAAAAAAATACAAATTGTGCTTCGGGTATCCCGTACGTACATGAAAACATCTTGTACGCACATAAAAGTATCCTGTACATACAAGATGTACGGGACAGTGGTTATCCCATAATTACTTTCATTGTGTGGATCAGTGCGTCTGTAAACTTACATAACCCAACCATGAAGAAAAATAGTTGGGTAGATGCCAATACCCAACACGGAAACACAAAACATATGCCATCGATGTACTTTATATATTGTACATCAGCGTAAAATAATATTGACATAACATACTGTTTGCTAAACAGCAATGTCCTCCTGAAAGTTCCCTACAACATTTTGCCTCGTGTCAAAACAGGCCAATGCGTGCCAAAGTTCATTTCAATCATGAAATTTTCCTCACTGACTTAAGACATTTGAATTATTTTCATGAATAATTTAATGGAAACTAAGTTACTTTCAACATTCACTCACTTTCTGTGGGTGACAATGAAAACTACAGTTGCTTACGATTGTGCCAAGCAAAATGATGTGAAATGGGCAAGAAAACACAAACTGAAATCATTTGTAGAAGTTTCTGCAAGTTAAAGGTTAACAGTTGGAAATGTTGGCGTGCTTTCATATAACTTAACCTGTGGCACCGTGTCAAAAACTTATTCGTTTGAAAAAGTAAGAGTTCAATTTGTGTAAATAAACTCATTTATCATAGCTAGGAAAAGAGCAGCAATCTAAACACATCGATGTTGTTTTCTGAGATGTGACGCAATAACCACTTCTTCAGAACCGTGGCTTTCGTTATTGTGTGTGATACTTTTCCATTAATATTTGTACTGGTACTACTGTATGTGTTACAGTGCCCTCCATAATGTTTGGCACTAAGACATGTTTTTCTTTGATTTACCTCCCTGCCCCACAGTTTAAAATCAAAAATCAATCAGTTCATACACTGTGATTAAAGCGGGCATTGCAGACTTTTATTTAACTGTATTTGCATACATTTTAATAATGATAATAATAAGTTACATTTATTGAGCGCCTTTCACAAACCCAAGGTCACTTTACATACAGAGTAAAAAAAAAATTACACAGATGACAAAAGTTCATGAAAGAGGAGCAATCTCGGAGACACAGAGGTAGACAGTTCCAAAGTTGAGGAGCTATAGCACTGTAAGACCTGCGCCCAAGGGTGGAGAGTCTGGTGCGTGGGACAGTAAGGAGATGACTGCTCGAGGACCTGAGAGAGCGACAAGGAGTGTAAGGAGCTATGAGCTGAGTGAGGTAGAGGGGAGTAAGGTTATGTAGGGTTTTTGAAGGTGAGAAGCAGAATCTTGAATTTAATCCTTGATGGAACCGGTAACCAGTGAAGCTGGGAGAGAACAGGGGAGATGTGAGCAAAACGTTTTGTGTGGGAGAGGAATCTGGCTGTGGAGTTCTGAATGTACTGTAGCTTCTGTATACATTTTGAAGGGAGGCCAATGAAGAGGGAATTACAGTAATCAATACGAGACATTATGAAACAATGAACCAGAGTTTGAGCATCAGACAAGGACAGAAATGAACAGAGGCAGGCAATGTTACGGAGATGATAAAATGAAATTTTGGAAAGAGACCAAAATGTGTAACTCAAAGTTAAGTGATGAATCAAACAAAACACCAAGATTTCTGACAACAGGAGCAGGTTTGACAAGTGTACCATCAACAGAAATAAAGAAGTTGGATGTCTTAGAAAGTTGGGATTTTAGTCAATACAACACTTTTTGTACATGCCCCCTCCCCCATTTAAGGGCACCATAATGTTTGGGACAGCTGGTGTCACAGGTGTTTGTGATTCCTCAGGTGGGTTTCATGGCTTCATAAGATACCACAGCTTGCTTCCACCCTTTGGAGTCTGCAGTTGCGTATTGTTCAACATGAGAACAGGAGCTGTGCCAATGAAAGTCAAAGATGCCATTATGAGGCTGAAAAAGTAAGAGTAAAAAGCAACGAGACATCGGGAAAACCATAGGATGACCTAAATCAACTGTCTGGAATGTTATAAAGAAGAAAGACCGCACTAGTGAGCTCAGTAATCGTACAGGGGCTGGTACACCAAGGAAGACCTCCACTGCTGATGACAGAAGAATCCTCAATAAGGGAAAGAAAAAGACCCCAATGTCTGGCTGACAGATCAGAAATGTTGAGCATATTGCCGTGTGCCTTTCTCTGCTCATGTTTCTTTAGGCAGCCTTATGTGCGCTCTGTGAGATTTAGTTTATTTGAAGACTTACATATTTATGCAGGGAAATGACTAGCAGAAAACTAAAAAACCCTAATCTACATCAAATAAAATAGTTTTTCCTTTTCAATTGCTTTTTCGATATTTGTGGTGAGTTCATTTGCATTTTATCCCCTCTGTTGAATGAGCTCCTGACTAGCAAAGCCAGGGCCAAATAATTTTCTTCATTGTGAGTTGCATACTTTGGCCATATTTTTGAAATTGTTGGGTGAAACTTGATGGCAGGTATTGTGACACTTAAAAGATTGTAAGATTTATTGACTGTATTTTAGATTATTGTTGTAAATCTTGTAAAGGAAATTTTGCTTAAATCATTGGCAGGTCTCCCCAACAGAGTGTAACTGCAGGACGCAATATGTAAGAGGTCAGTGGCGTTACCACCCTAACATCATGTAAGGCCCACAAGGTCAGTCACGAAACGCCCTGTGAGTCAGACAACCCCTCCAGAACCCTAATGTTAACCACAGTGTAATTGGACGTTTGATGGCTGTTTCGTGACCGACATTGTGAGTGTTCTTTGACGTTGTGGGTATTACGTGACCTACGTCATTTCTGTTGTAAGCTGCAGTCATGGAATTTTTAATTAATATATAATAAACTACAATTTATTACAAGTATACGCTTAAGTGAAGTTGTAACAATGAATTATTAAAACATAAGGAAAAGGACTGAAGGTAACTAAAGGGTTACCTAAACGTGGCTTAAGCTTGAGCATGTGAGGTCTGCTTCACCTTGGAGAAACCAGCAGCTTGATTTTCCAAGGTTAGAATGAGTTAAATGAGTAACAAACACCCCTCTAGAAAGCTAAGATAAACTAATGGAAAATCCCAAACACCCCTCCTATGAAGCCATGCTAAGATCAACAGAATAATCCTCAAATCACCCCAATTAGCAAAGTAGCATTCAGGTGAATGGAAGAGTTAAAAGGAGTCAGAAAACACTGGTGGCACTAGATGATTGGATGAAATAATAAAGCTATACATATTAAGAGTCAGATGACGTGATGTATTAGATGAGGTAATGGTGGTAGAAAAGCATAAAAGCAAGTGAATTGTATTATTGAATGCTAACGCCATGGACTGAGACATTTGTGTATATCTATGTATGTGCAAATAAAGAATTGTTCTGTGTTCTCATCTGGTCTCGTGAATGATTTCTTTGAAAACAGAGGGGTGTTGTACCATGTTAGCTATTGTGGATGCAGTGAGAAGTCAAGCAAAATGACACATTTTACTGGCTAAATGAACAGATTACAATATGCAATCTTTTAAGGCAGCTCAATCTTAATAATAATTCTTTGCATTTATATAGCGCTTTTCTCACTACTCAAAACACTCAGCAATTCCAGGTTAAGGGCTTTGCTCAAGGGCCCAACAGAGCAGAGTCCCTAATGGCATTTACAGGATTTGAACCGGCAACCTTCCAATTGCCAGTGGAGATCCCTAGCCTCAGAGCCACCACTCCGCCCAATCTTGCCTGAAGAAGGGGCCTTAGCTATCTGGAAAGCTTGCATATTGTAATCAGTTCAATTAGCCAATAAAAGGTGTCATTTTGCTTAACTTCTCATTGAAAATAGAGGAAAGTTTTTTCCACAACACAGTTAGACCCATCTTGATTTTCTTGCTAAATAAAGGCCAAACAACTTCCATTTTGTGTATTTTTTTCACTACAGTTTTTGCAGTGCATCTAAAGTCTGAGGTGTTCTAACCCCTGCACTACTTGTCACCATGTCAGATATACAGTTCTTAAGCCACACATATGGTGGTCTGATAGTTAAGTACTTCATTATCCAGGACACAGTGGTAGCATCAGCCTTTGATTTAAATTTGCCATTTTTAAAAACTGTACTCCAGCAATAGGAAGTGATAATATTAGGTCCTGGGACCACTGTCAAAGCCTGTTTCTATTAGCTCAGTGTATTACCTAAGGTCAAGCTCTTTCTTTCTGTAGATGATTTTGAAACTGATTCATGCGTTTGTCTCTTCTCGGCTTGACTACTATATATTGGAGTTAATCAGTCATCTCTTGCTCGTCTTCTGCTCATCCAGAACACTGCTGCCAGGCTCCTAACAGGCACACAAAAACAGAATCACATCACACCAGTCTTAGCTTCTCTTCACTGGCTTCCTGTTCGCAACAGGATTGAGTTTAAAATGTTACTGTTTGTTTTCAAGTCCCTAAATGGTTTAGCCCCCTCTTATATAACTGTCCTCTTACACCCATACTCTCCTTCACAATCACCGAGGTCCTCTGACCATAACTTTTTGGTCATGTCGAGGTCCAGACTTAAGCTTGGAGGGGACTGTGCTTTTGCAGTAGCTGGCCCTAAGCTTTGGAATAATCTATCTTTTTATATGAGGTCAGCACCAACTTTAGTCACTTTTAAATCTCGCCTGAAAGCCTATCTTTTTGCCTTAACTTTTTAAACTTGTACGCATTTATTTTGGTGTATTTAATTACTGAATATATACAGTATATAGTATATGTATTAGCATATGTATTGGTGCATTTATGGAGGCTGTACAACACTTTGGTTGACTTATGTTGTTTTAAATGTGCTCTATAAATAAAATTGACTTGACGTGACACAGAGAGAAGTTTATAGGTGGCATAACATGGTAATTAATTAATTTTGAGAATGTTATGGTATTATACTTTATCCACATAATAAGTTGTGTTACGGTTTATAATAAGTTGTGTTATCTATTTATCCATGTCATGTTATACTTATTTATTCACTTTGTGAGTTGTATTAATGTATATCTACTTATCCATGTTATGGTATACTTATGTAACCACTTTAAAAGTTGTGTTATGATATATCTATCCATGTCACGGTATACTTATTTATCCACTTTATGAGTCAGGGACGTGCGGTCAGGGGAGGCATCATGAAAAGTAAACAAACTAATAATGATAATATAAAATAAATTTGTCCACTGGTCTGTGCTATAAATTTGTTTTCTGTACGATTCCAATAACTTTGATCATTTTTATTGTCAAACTCTCTCAATTGGAGCATTTCCTGTTCAAATACATGAGAGAAACGTGAGGTGCGGTAGCGACAAGCCTCACCTCACCTCGGACTGTGCTCTCCCTCACACTCTGGGTTGACGCATGCAATTGGCGTGTACCTGTTGCTGTCCCTCTGTATGTCGCCAATAAAATGTTTGCAGGCATGTTTATTATACATCCTGACTTTCCACAGTCTGGCTAATATCTTTAATGAATGTGTGTGACATATCTAGTCTTGCTGATCCGACATAAAACCTCAGTGAAAAGGCACAAGGTGAGGCAGACAGTACTGTGCTGCTATGAAGGGAGCAGATGTGAGCCCAACTGGTGCTTGTTGCTGCTGTTCTTCTACGCAGAGGCTCTAGGCATCAGTTTTCTTCTTCTATCGGCTGCTCCCCTAAGGGGTTGCCACAGCGGATCATCTTTTTCCATATCTTCCTGTCCTCTACATCTTGCTTTGTCACACCCTTCAAGTCCTCTCTCACCACATCCATAAACCCCCTCTTAGACCTTCTTCTTTTCCTCTTCCCTGGCAGCTCTATCCTTAACATCCTTCTCCCAATATACCCAGCATCTCTCTTCTGCACATGTCCAAACCAACGCAATTTTGCCTCTGACTTTGTCTCCCAACTGTCCAACTTCAGCTGACCCTCTAATGTACTCGTTCCTAATCCTATCCATCCTCATCACACCCAATCCAAATCTTAACATCTTTAACTCTGCCACCTCCATCTCTGTCTCTTGCTTTCTGGTCAGTGCCACCATCTCCACCCATATAACATAGCTGGTCTCATTACCGTCCTTTAGACCTTCCCTTTCACTCTTACTGTCACAAACTACTCCTGACATTCTTCTCCATCCATTAGGCTTTAGGTGCCAATAAGTTAGCAATATCAGAAAGTCAAGTGCACTGCAGCGGGCCTTTATTTTTATTTTTTGTTCCGACTGACTGCCAAAATGGAAGATTAAGAGTTTTAAAACTAAAGGAAAATAAGGAAGACTTTTACAAGATACTCACAAGAGATTTTTGTGGAGAAGGATAGGCACATGGACTTAATTTACAAATAAAGGTAAGACCATAAACTGTTTTCAATTTTATATTAAAAAAAATGGGATCAGACTAAGAAAAAAACAATCCAATATTTAAAAAACTACATTTTGACCTTAAATAAAATATTGTTTTGTTTTTCTTGTTATCCTTTTGTTGAACAGTCTGTATTAAAATTGATTAAAACATCAGAATTAAAAGCCTTTAAAAACAACTAAATATTTCAATTAAGGTCAAAATTGAAATCCGTTTTTTTTTGTACACCTCTCTATACTTTCATTTGTATTGAAGGAGTATGAATTTTGGAATTGCAACGGCAAACTTAGAATACATGGAAGGTGCAGAGCAAATGCGCTCTCTCCGTTCTCTGTCACCGATATAAATGTAACGTTTTCTTAGCCAAATATATACTTTACCTATGTGTGTGTAAAGAATGCCGATGAGATATGAAACATAACCAGTAGTCAATGTGGATGCTGCCAACTGAATAGTGAATAAGGTACTCTTTTCGGTTCATATATTTGTAAATCTTACTCTGAAGGAGTCTGTGCCTATCCAGCCATGAACCTCACTGCACGTCACTGTTTCGAGTTGTGTTATGGTAGATCTATTTATCCAGTGTCTGAGTTACCGACCCGTCTCAAGGCAAGAACCTACCCTGGACGGGGAGCCACTATTATGCCACTCCTCTTGGACTTAATCCTGTGTCGCGATCATACAGGAAGCAGTGGCCTCAGAATTGAGATGAAAAATAAAAGTAACTTCGCCCACTGCCTATCTTAGCGCGCTGTTTTTCCACTTTTTCTGACACGAGAGTAATAATAATAATATGGGATAATCAGCGTGGGAACCTTAAGACGAAACAACAGGAAGCGTCGTAGCTTCAAAAGGAAACAAAACGCAATAAGTGCAACGCGATGTAGTAAGCATAACAACTGAAACGTAACTCTAAAAATACACAAAGACGGAGACAGCCGAAGAAACTACAACGGCGCCCCCGGGCCATATCAAGACACACGTGACTTGAAAGTAAAGCCGAAGTTTACTTTTGTTCTTCGGAGCCGAACCGGCTGGCCGGGTTCTGCGCCTGCGCAAAGGCAGTTTTTCGCAGCGACTCCAACCTTTTTTTTTGTTAGGAATGAAGCGATTGTAGAGATCGCGTTGTAAGCCTAGAGACCGCCTCGAGAAGAAACATCGCGCCGCCGAGGGCGCACGGACAGTCACTACTTCGTCGTGGGGTCCCTTCTTTGTTTGCTAGCCTACCTGCTGCTGGGTAATGCTCACTGACCCCTGAAGGCATTTGGAATTGTGGAGTGTGAGTCCATCGGAATGCGGCGTTTATGAAGAAAGCGGGCTTCCGGGTAAGTGGATTCGGGTTTAAAATAAATAGTGCGGGGGGCAAGGTGAGCGTTCGTATTGGAGGGACCGTTTCACCTGTGTGGGGAACCTTCCGCGCGGTCGCGTTACCTACCGTGTTGCTTTTTTGAAAAGTGCTCAACGATAAAATGTTAAAAAAGGGAATTTTTAACGTCAGACACGATTAAGCCACAACCTGTGCTGTCGCTAAATAGACCTTGTATGGTGAACAGTCAGACGCGGGGATTGTGGGCTTAAGTTTCGGGGATGCGTCGTTTTTTATTTCCTTTTTTCTGACCGATCCAAATGTCTATTTGATTTGATCATTTCTGTTCACGTCTAGTGATTTTTTTTCTGTGGGACAAATCTTTAATGAGTCAACTTTATGAAGGCTGTATTTAAATAGCTTTCTCAAAGTCTCCCGTGCTCAAGAAAAGTTGAGTCTGCCGCGATTGCAGGTTTATCGGCTTTATGTTATATAGCGTCTTTCAAAGTAAGCACTGAGACAGAAATGTATTATTCTTTATGAAAATAAAAATCCATGTAGTTAAATAGATCATATTAAAACTCTCAAATGTATACACAATAATAAATATACATTTAAATGTATTTTCTGTATACGCGTTTATCCAAATTGGCGAATGGGCGGCACGGTGGCGCAGTGGTAGCTCTGCTTCTCCTGGTGGCGCTCCAGTTTACTTCAATAGTCCATAGACATGCAAGTCAGGTAAATTGGGGATCCCAAACTGGCCCTGGTGTGTGTGTTCGCCCAGCGATGGGCTGGCGTCCTGTCCAAGGCTTGTTCCTGCCTTGCGCACCTTTGCTAGCTAGGATAGGCTCCAGCAGACCCCCGCGACTATGTTCAGGACTAAGTGGATAGAAAATGACTGACTCACAGACAAAATAGTTAAACATAATCGAGTAACAACAATCTTGTGGACTGTTTTTAGAAGTGAAGAGCTCAGAACTAAATACAACCAAGTTATAATTCTCAGATTATACAGGTGTTGGTTATAAAATTAGAATATCATGACAAAGTTGATTTATTTCAGTAATTCCATTCAAAAAGTGAAACTTGTATATTAGATTCATTTATTACACACAGACTGATATATTTCAAATGTTTATTTCTTTTAATGTTGATGATTATAACTGACAACTAATGAAAGTCCCAAATTCAGTATCTCGGAAAATTAGAATATCAATTAAGACCAATGCAAAAAAAGGATTTTTAGAAATGTTGGCCAACTGAAAGGTATGAACATGAAAAGTATGAGCATGTACAGCACTCAATATTTAGTTGGGGCTCCTTTGGCCTGGATTACTGCAGCAATGCGGCGTGGCATGGAGTCGATCAGTCTGTGGCACTGCTCAGGTGTTATGAGAGCCCATGTTGCTCTGATAGTGGCCTTCAGCTCTTCTGAATTGTTGGGTCTGGCATGTTGCATCTTCCTCTTCACAATACCCCATAGATTTTCTATGGGGTTAAGGTCAGGCGAGTTTGCTGGCCAATCAAGAACAGGGATACCATGGTCCTTAAACCAGGTACTGGTAGCTTTGGCACTGTGTGCAGGTGCCAGGTCCCGTTGGAAAATGAAATCTGCATCTCCGTAAAGTTCGTCAGCAGCAAGAAGCATGAAGTGCTCTAAATCTTCCTGGTAGACGGCTGCGTTGACCTTGGACCTCAGAAAACACAATGGACCAACACCAGCAGATGACATGGCACCCCAAACCATCACCGACTGTGGAAACTTTACACTGGACCTCAAGCAACATGGATTCAGTGCCTCTCCTCTCTTCCTCCAGACTCTGGGACCTTGATTTCCAAAGGAAATGCAAAATTTACTTTCATCAGAGAACATAACTTTGGACCACTCAGCAGCAGTCCAAAGGCGAGACGCTTCTGATGCTGTCTTGTTCAAGAGTGGCTTGACACAAGGAATGTGACAGCTGAAACCCATGTCTTGCATACGTCTGTGCATGGTGGTTCTTGAAGCACTGACTCCAGCTGCAGTCCACTCTTTGTGAATCTCCCCCACATTTTTCAGTGGGTTTTGTTTCACAATCCTCTCCAGGGTGCGGTGATCCCTATTGCATGTACACTTTTTTCTACCACATCTGGTCCTTCCCTTCGCCTCTCTATTAATGTGCTTGGACACCGAGCTCTGTGAACAGCCAGCCTCTTTAGCAATGACCTTTTGTGTCTTGCCCTCCTTGTGCAAGGTGTCAATGGTCGTCTTTTGGACAACTGTCAAGTCAGCAGTCTTCCCCATGATTGTGTAGCCTACAGAACTAGACTGAGAGACCATTTAAAGGCCTTTGCAGGTGTTTTGAGTCAATTAGCTGATTAGAGTGTGGCACCAGGTGTCTTCAATACTGAACCTTTTCACAATATTCTAATTTTCTGAGATACTGAATTTGGGACTTTCATTAGTTGTCAGTTATAATCATCAAAATTAAAAGAAATAAACATTTGATTAAACATCAGTCTGTGTGTAGTGAATGAATCTAATATACAAGTTTCACTTTTTGAATGGAATTACTGAAATAAATCAACTTTGTCATAATATTCTAATTTTATGACCAGCACCTGTAAAACCTATCAGTTAATATCAGTTTGACAGAAATTCATCAAACAAAAGAGTGTTCAAACGTTTCTTAAATGCATTGAGGGAGTCAAAATTCTGAAGAGATGTGGACTGGCTAGGAGTTAGACATGAAAAGAATCTGGACTGAGATTTAATGCCACGCTGAGGTGACATCACCAGATGCTATTTATCAGCTGATCTGAGTGGTCAAGAAGGAACATAGGACCTCACAAGTGTCTTCATATATAAAAGAGCAGACCCATTGATTACTCTGTAGACCTGCATCGTTGATTTTAACTTTTTAACATGCGCTGCTACAGAGAGGCAATGTGTTCTGAATGAAGGAGTGACCTTGGCCGGTTGAATATGCTGCAGCATTTTGAATCACCTGCAGCATGTTGGTGACACATGCCGGTACTCCTGCCAGCAGAGAGTTACCAAGGCCAAAGTCTGGACCTGGAGTTGTGCTGAATACTCTATCAGTATCAATATTAATACCAATGGAATGTGTAGTTCTATTACTAATAGCTGTTAATAGTGTTCTCTATTAATTTGACAGAGACAAGGTGAGTTATTTTGTGGGAGCCCCATTGACACTGAAATAGATAAGTAGGATTCAAAGTGAATGCATAGATGGGTTGATTGAATAATGAGATTTATATTGAATTAACACAACAAAGTGTTCATTTTAAGTGAGAGAAGCCACAGTATAGTACATTTAACCCTTGTGCTGTCTTGAGGGGTCAAAAATGACCTGTTTCTGACTTTACCAGTGGAAAAGACATCCTAAATGTTTTTTGTACCATGAAATTTGATGATTTTTTTCATGCAATGCCCCTACTATGCAAATTATCTATCATCTCTTTTTTAAGTATTATTATGAATGCTGAACACAGTTGTGAGACAAAGATTATCTTTTGGTCATTTTTGGCCTTGTGAATACAAAAACATTTACAGTCAAACTGAAACATTATTAAATGAGTTATAACAAGTATAAATTAAAGTAAACAACCTGAGTCTGTTTTCTCTTGACATTTCTTGTGATAATCACCTGTGAGTACAAATACATTCATAGCTTCAAATGGTGTTCCAGTATTTTACTCTCCCACATTCTGTCTCGCATACACACACACACATTTGTATTTACTTATTTGACCAACACCTTTATCCAAGGTGACCTACAACATTTATGATACAATTGGTTATATTTCTTTTGGTTTTCCAATTGGTTCCCAGGCAGGTCAAGTGACATGCTCATGGTTGCTCAGTATCAGTGGTGGGATTTGAACCCACTGTCTCAGGGTTTGAAGTCCAAAGCTTTAACCACATTTCCTCACTCCCACACATACAGAGAGAGAAAGAGAGAATATGTGTCTGCTTGAACCGCTTTCTGATGGACATATTGTATTGCATATCCTCTGTATTCCACACCCGAGTATGCATCTTGGGCTTGGCCCTGGTTCCTCCATGAGAAAAGCATGAACCTTCTGTGCATTCACACTCATAATGTCCTCATGTAACACAAAGTGACAAAGAGAATATCACAGACACCATTTCACACAATGTGTCAAAGTGCAAATACAGTAATCCCTCCTCCATCACGGGGGTTGCGTTCCAGAGCCATCCGCGAAGTAGAAACCATATGTTTATATGGTTATTTTTATATTGTCATGCTTGGGTCACAGATTTGCGCAGAAACACAGGTGGTTGTAGAGAGACAGGCACGTTATTCAAACACTGCAAACAAACATTTGTCTCTTTTTCAAAAGTTTAAACTGTGCTCCATGACAAGACAGAGATGACAGTTCTGTCTCACAATTAAATGAATGCAAACATATCTCTTCAAAGGAGTGCGCGTCAGGAGCACTGAATGTCAGAAAGTGAGAGAAAACCAAACAAATCAATAGGGCTGTTTGGCTTTTAAGTATGCGAAGCACCGCCGGTACAAAGCTCTTGAAGGCGGCAGCTCACACCCCCTCCGTCAGGAGCAGGGAGAGAGAGAGAGAGAGACAGAGACAGAGGAAAACAAACAGTGAAAAATCAATACGTGCCCTTTGAGCTTTTAAGTATGCGAAGCACCGTGCAGCATGTCGCTTCAGGAAGCAGCTGCACACAGAAGGTAGCAACCTGAAGATAATCTTTCAGCATTTTTAGACGAGCATCCGTAGCGTCTAGGTGTGCGAACAGCCCCCCTGCTCACACCCCCTACGTCAGGATCAGAGAAAGTCAGCGCAAGAGAGAGAGAGAGAGAGAGAAAAACAAAAGTAAGTTGGGTAGCTTCTCAGCCATCTGCCAATAGCGTCCCTTGTATGAAATCAACTGGGCAAACCAACTGAGGAAGCATGTACCAGAAATTAAAAGACCCATTGTCCTCAGAAATCCGCGAACCAGCAAAAAATCCGCGATATATATTTAAATATGCTTACATATAAAATCCGCGATAGAGTGAAGCCGCGAAAGGCGACACGCGATATAGCGAGGGATCACTGTACTTAATGTGGGAAAGCACTGTGTTCTCATATGGAATGGGTTATGAGTATTGGGAGTCCTAATGCTATAAAAGCTGTTATACATGTCAGTACCCTACTTTACTGAAAGCACAGTACAGTGTCCAACAGGTCTTTGAACTACTTTCTTTAGAAGATGTGCAAGATGAATCTGTACATATAACATTGATTTTAAAAATAAAATTGAGTTAGGGGGCTTTTCTAACAGGGATGTAGTGAAGGACAAGGAGAGTATATAGACTATTAAGATATCACAATTGGTTAAGAAAGGTTGGTGCAAGTAGAACAGCTAGGGAGGTTTAGTTGGCTCTTTATTTTTGTGGTATATACAGTATCGTTACAATGTGCCTTAATACAGTAGATAGATAAACAGATAAATTATTAACTTTCTTTGATAAAGTCATTAATGAGGCCCTACCACCTGTTGGAAGCATATTGGTTTTTATATATATATATATATATATATATATATATATATATATATATATATATATATATATATATATGTCTGTTTCTGATTGTTTGGTCAGAGACATTCACACTAGTGGCCTGCTGGAAGTCATTTTGTGGGGCTCTGGCAGTGCTCATCCTGTTCCTCCTTGCCCAAAGGAGCAGATACCGGTCCTGCTGATGGGTTAAGGACCTTCTACGGCCCTGTCCAGCTCTCCTAGAGTAACTGCATGTGTCCTGGAATCTCCTCCATGCCCTTGGGACTGTGTTGGGAGGCACAGCAAACCTTCTGGCAATGGCACATATTGATGTGCCATCCTGGAGAAGCTGAACTACCTGTGCAACCTCTGTAGGGTCCAGGTATCGCCTCATGCCACCAGTAGTGACTCTGACCATAGCTAAATTCAAAACGAGTGAAAAAACAGATGAGGAGGGAAAAATGTCAGTGGCCTCCGTCTGTTAAACCATTCCTGTTTTGGGGTTGTCTCATTGTTGCCCCTCTAGGTCACCTGTTGTTCACATTTACACCAAAGCAGCTGAAACTGATCAACAACCCCCTCTGCTACTTAACTGACCAGATCAATAGCCCAGAAGTTTCATTGACTTGATGCCATACATACTCTGATTAAAAAGTGTTCCTTTAATTTTTTTGAACAGTATATTAGCTGTTACTGCAAATCCACACTTCTCAATATCTTTCTTTATTTTTTCCTTTGCACCACTTCACATCTCTAGTGACAATTCAGCTTAACAGGACACACCTGACATCCCCATATCCTTTTCTTTGCCAGACCAGCATCCATATACAAAAAAAGCTTCATTTGAACTCCTTCCATTCCCTGTTGGAGTCCCTCTCCTCACAACATTAAATCATAAGACCAATCAACTGAACCCTATACAGTACCGGTTTCAGAAATTCTTTTACATCAGCCCAGTCTTCTTTAATAAGAAAAATAGAGTATAGCCCAGAGTTGTGGAACGGAAGAACCATTGATATTTATGGGTAAGGCTTCATACGTTAACACAAAGATACTGTCTTCTGTGTGTTTAGGGAAGGCTTTCCTATGCCTCATTATTTAGAGGTGAAGGTTAAATTAGTGATATTCTGTTTTGTGTGGGGATGCAGGTATGAGAGGGTAAGAAGATTTGACATGGAAAGAATTCTGGAAAATGGAGGTATAGATGTCATAGACATTTAAATCCAGATAGAATGTGTTTTTTGTACATCTTTGAGCAAGGATTTCTATCTGGTCATTGTACATAAATTCCAATCTTTTGTGGCTCTGTGCTTCACATTAGTGATGTGGTCTCTGACAGGTTGGTCAAACATGGTGCCAAAAGTGGAGGTGAAACCAGTAGGCTATAAATATGCAGCAAAACTGAAAGATAATGTTTTCTTACAGTGTGTGTTTAGTGCAGTGCAGTGTTGTTTAGGTGCTGAAGCACTGAACTTTGAAATACATATATATTTGACCTGCTTGGGCCCCTCTAAGCCATTACCAGTTATATGTATTCTGATCCCATTAGTCAGCTTGGATGAAGGTTTCTGCCAAATGTAATAAGAGGCATCTTTAGAATAACAAATTGGAATCTTCACAATATGTAAGAGCTCCTTAAAACATGTATATTGGTAGCACAGTGGTTAGCCTCATAGGTTTGAGTCCTAATAATTTGCGTCTTCTGCTGCTTTTTGCCATTTTTGTTTTTCCTTGTAAAATGTTGCTATTATGTTCATAAGCTTTTTATTTAAAACTGCTGTTGGTTTTTTTATAGGCAGTATAAAGCTTCATTTTCTTGAAGGAGATGTTCATAACCCAACACTCTCAAGATCCCTTAATCCAATTTAAGGTCATTGGGTGACGGGCAGGGAACAATCCTGAACAAGTTACCAGCCCATCTCAGGTGTGTGTGTGTGTGTGTGTGTACACTGCCACACTCACACTCACACAGGGACAACTTAGAGATGTCAGTTAACCTAACCAGTACAAGTTGGGGAATGGAGGAATGGCCCACAGATGCTGGAAGATCATACAAGCCTAGGGCAGTGAATCCGTGAGTTCACCTGTAATTATTAATTTAATTCATACCTCATCGAGTTAATTTGGGATCAAGGAGTCTGCGGTTTCTTATTTGTCTGTTTGGTTTTTTTCCCAATATTTTATTGGATTACTCCTGAAGCCTCTGTAATTGAATTTAGTGCTCTAGATTTGGAATCTATGAATAGAACAATACAGTCTCCACGTACCACCTCAACATCAAAGTCATGTGAAGTCATGCTTATCCAAAATTGATGTGTAGGCAGTGGCATTTTCATTCATTATCTATTGTTGTATTCATTATAATTTTAAACCATGCATCACTGGAGCTAAGCTGTTATTACTTTGTACTACATTTCTACATAAGAGTTGAGATTTCATATTCTGGGTGAAGTTAGTGCTAATAAGGCAACATGTGCAGATGAGGGGAAAGGACATTTTTTGCTAAACAAAGCCGTGCTCATGCCAGTCTAGGCATAATTCATGGAGTGCCTTTCAGCAATATTCAAATCTACGCGGTAAGTCAATAAATATTTGCAAAGCAAACACCAATGAATGCTCCTCAAATACCCTGTCAATAATGGGTTAGTACTGGTGGCTGTAGAAAACTCATTTTATGTGGCATAGTGAACACCACTGTATTTTCACAATGACAATAGTATCTTGTCCACACAATTCTGCTAATGTTGGTTCCATTAAAGTATGTTCAAGGGTTAAAATGTTTTTAATCAACTCCAAAAATAAAGCCATTAAGGAAAACAGTGTCTGTCAGCAAAGGCTGCAAAATGCTGTTCATGCTCTGGCAAAGAAAAGTAAATCAGAGTGCTGTGGTTTAGCAGTCAGACTTTGTTTGTATGACTGGTGCATTGGCAGTGTGCACCTAATGGCAGCTTCATTATTTTTTTATTCTTACCCACACAATCTAATTTGCTGTAGGATCCTAATAATTACAACCCAATCCTAACCATATTTGTTAACCAATTGTTTAATTAAATACAGAAGACTAATTTTCAGCTGAAACATTTTAATTTTATAGTTTTGTAAAACACTAACGAAATGATTAAAAGAGCAAAAAAAAAAAGCCAGCGTCTTAGTGCATCTCATTTTATTTAATTTCTGAGAGCACTTTGTCAGGTACGAAGTTGTTGAGAGTGAACATCTATCCCTGCAGCACTGTGTGTAAGGCAGGAACCATGGCTTATGTGAATGCCTTTCCATTACAAGCCCCACCCAGTCCTACGAGTACCCACCCTCGCATAGGCCATGGCAGTTTATTGAACCAAGTCCATGTGACTGCTGTGTTTTCAGGTGCATTGGCATGTAATGCGTGAAGCACCTATTGTGAAAGCCCATGTCTATCTGTCAGTCTGTCCGTGTCTCTGCATGAAGCAACTCGGCCCCTGTTGGACCAGTTTTATTGAGAAGTGTCACACTTATTCTTCAAGGAAATTTGTCAAGACAGTTCAGTTTTCATTCTGATAGATTGTGCAAAGTTTTAAAATTTCAAAATTACCTGTTGAAAAGCATTGCTAATTTTGCAAACTTGGCCATCTTGAAATGTTGAAACATTCTATCTGACTTCAACTAGGAATTGCATTGAGAGTGGTTGCTTGAACTTGCATATTTTTAATATTTTCCTCTTCTTATATATAAACGTCTACTCGTGGAAGTGTGTGTGTCTGTCTGGCCTGGAAGTGAAAGGTGGAGTCGGGGTAAGGGCTCCACCTCCGAGGAAACACAAAACTTGCTTAGCTGCTAATAACATAAGCAAGGCGAGCACATCGGCAAAACAAAACCTTTGAAGAAAGACAAAGCCACTTAGCTGCTAATACAGAAGCGAGGCGAGCACATTGGGAAAACGAAACCTCAGAAGAAAAGACAAAGTCGCTTAGCCGCTAATAACACAAGCGAGGCCAGTACGTCAGCAAAACTAAACCTCAGAAGAAAGACAAAGTCACTTAGCCATTAATAACACAAGCGAGTCAAGCACATTGGGAAAATGAAACCTCCGAAGAAAGACAAAGTCACTTAGCTGCTAATAACACAAGCGAGGCCAATACGTCAGCAAAACGAAACCTCAGAAGAAAGACAAAGTTGCTTAGCTGCTAATACAGAAGCGAGGCAAGCACGTCAGCAAAATGAAACCTCCGAAGAAAGACAAAGTCGCTTATCCATTAATAACACAAGCGAGTCGAGCACATCAGGAAAACAAAACCTCAGAAGAAAGACAAAGTCGCTTAGCCACTAATACACAAGCGAGGCAAGCATGTCAGCAAAACGAAACCTCCGAAGAAAGACAAAGTCGCTTAGCCATTAATAACACAAGCGAGTCGAGCACATCAGGAAAACGAAACCTCAGAAGAAGGACAAAGTCGCTTAGCTGCTAATACAGAAGCGAGGTGAGCAGGTCAGCAAAATGAAACCTCCGAAGAAAGACAAAGTCGCTTAGCTGCTAATACACAAGCGAGGCGAGCACATCGGGAAAACGAAACTTCAGAAGAAAGACAAAGTCGCTTAGCCATTAATAACACAAGCAAGGCGAGCACATCAGGTAAACAAAACTTAAGAAGAAAGACAAAGTTGCTTAGCCATTAATAACACAAGCGAGTCGAGCACATTGGGAAAACGAAACCTCAGAAGAAAGATAAAGTCTCTTAGCTGCTAATACAGAAGCGAGGCGAGCACGTCTGCAAAACAAAACCTCCGAAGAAAGACAAAGTCGCTTAGCCGTTAATACACAAGCGAGGCGAGCACGTCAGCAAAACGAAACCTCAGAAGAAAGACAAAGTCGCTTAGCTGCTAATACACAAGCGAAGCGAGCACGTCCGCAAAATGAAACTTCCGAAGAAAGACAAAATCGCTTAGCCGCTAATACAGAAGTGAGGCGAGCACATCGGGAAAATGAAACCTCCGAAGAAAGACAAAGTCGCTTAGTCGCTAATACAGAAGCGAGGCGAGCACGTCAGCAAAACGAAACCTCCGAAGAAAGACAAAGTTGCTTAGCTGCTATTACACAAGCAAGGCGAGCACATCAGCAAAATGAAACTTACGAAGAAAGATAATGTCGCTTAGCCACTATTACACAAGCGGGTTGAGCACGTCATCAAAACAAAACCTCCGAAGAAAGACAAAGTTGCTTAGCTGCTAATACAGAAGCGAGGAGAGCACGTCAGCAAAAGGAAACAAACCTCAGAAAAAGACAAAGTCGCTTAGCCGCTAATACACAAGCGAGGCGAGCATGTCAGCAAAAGGAATCCTCCTAGGAGAGAGATGCCCAGAGTAGTTCCTTTCAATTACCTGACATCTCTGCATTTTAATTTTTTTTTCTGACGATTTCAATAGTTTCTAGGACCCTGGGCTTTTTACAGCATGGGCTTACACAGCTAGTACTTATATAAGTTCTTACTCATTTATATAATTTTAATGAATTACTGTGTTTTAACTTATAATAATCGCTAGGTGGGAAACATTCCTTATCCCCTTTAATAGGTTAATAGTGATATTTATGTATGCTAGCATTGGTCATTTTGTATTAATAGATACTTTTCAATTGATAATTATTAGATATACCCTATTGGGTATACTTTCAAAAATGTGCTTAAAAAAATTGAACAACAATTAGTCACAGACCCTCCAGCACTAACACACATCAGTCGATGCCATTTTAACATCACTTAAATTAAAATCCGATGTGTATGAAAGCTTTTGAGCCACCACAAGCCTCTCTGTGCTCCGTTTTTTAACTTCATTGTAAAGTGCCTTTTAAAGCTCGTATTTAATGGAGTCGATTAACTCATGGAATTGCATTCTGTTATCACTGTTATTTTTGAATATGACTCCTTGTTACAAAACCATTTAATAAACAAAAATGTACCGTCAGATCACAAATACAGAACTTAGTGTCAATGACACACAACAGTGAAAATTTCTTTTTATATGAGCAATAAAAATATAATATAATTACAGTTGTACCGAGTTGTATAGTCTTGCTAATTTAAAAATGTATATTAAAAAGTACTGTTGGATGAAAAAGACTGTACTTTCACTTTCCAGATTGAGAGTGGTAGATGTGGCTGTAGTATTAGTAGTAGCTTTGTCATTGTCCGCTTTTTGTAGAAAAGCTGCATTAAATCCCAGTAAAGCATATTTCAGGTTCTAAAACAACACCGCCATATGGTGTCTATTCAAAACAATGTCCACAAAAAGCCTTGTGACTTCACAAATGCAGTTGTAGCAGTGCACAATGAGAGGAAACCTTAACTATTATATGGTAAGTTTATGTATAAGGAGTCTTAGTATGTTAATAATAATAATAATAATAATAATTTTTACATTTATGTAGCGCTTTTCTCACAACTCAAAGGAGTTTTACATAGTCACTGGGGAGCGACTTCAACCACTACTAATGTGTAGCATCCACCTGGATGATGTGATGGCAGCCGTTTTTGCGCCAGTACACTCACCACACATTAGCTGTTCGGTGGTAAAGGGATGAGAGAGAGCCAGTTAGACAAGGTGCGATTAGGGGGTCCAGAATGACAAGGCCATTGTGGGCAATTTAGCCACGACATTAGGATACACCTTACTGTTCACGTAGGATGCTCAGGGTTCTTTTATGACCATATAGTGTGAGGACCTCGCTTTTGTCTCATCTGAAGGGCTGCACCATTTTTACATCACAGTGTCCCCGTCACTACACTGAGACATTGGGATCCATATTCAGACCACAGGGTAGGCACCACCTGCTGGCCTCACCAACACTTCTTCCAGAAGCAATTCAAGCTTTCCTAGATGGTCTCCCATCCAAGTAAAGGCCGGACCCGAACATGCTTAGCTTTGAGAAAATGTTTCTCATGAGTGTACTTTGCAGAACAAGTTTGCGTTGAAGTTACTTGCCATTACCCTTATGATGTCCTTATGATGATGATATGTGAATTTCCCCTTGGGATTAATAAAGTATCTCTATCTATCTATCTGTCTGTCTGTCTGTCTGTCTGTCTGTCTGTCTGTCTATCTATCTATCTATCTATCTATCTATCTATCTATCTATCTATCTATCTATCTATCTATCTATCTATCTTCCATTGGCCATTCACACTCATCACGAAGCATTGAAAGATACAACATAGGTAACATTTCCTGCATGTTAAGATGGTGGAAGAAGAGCTTTAAGTTTTTGGCATCCCTACATCTGTCCAGGCAGACATTACTAATGCCGTACATTGGTGTTAGGTCTTGTGTTCCAGTTCCTCAAATTTTGCATCTGAGATGTTTAGATTAAATGTGTTGTCTACTTTCCTTTTCCTTTATAGTTTACCAATATTTTTTTAAAGACAAGTCTCATAAATCCTGTCTTTCTTTCCCCATTTTTGTGGTTTACTCAGGGAATATAAAAGTGTTAATACTGTTGGATGGGACAATCATATACGCAGTTACTCTCAAAGTACCCACATTTTATGTAGACCAGGCTCTTAATACAGAATATCTTGTAGTCTTGCACAATGAGTTATTAAGTGAGTTTTAACCATGCATGTTTTTGCCATTACTTGGATTTCACATTGTGAGGGTTATTTATAGCTCAACATCTGCTAATGTCTGCAGACACCTCTGTGCTAGATACCTTAATCCTGGGTTTTGCTGCCTGTCCAGAATTTGATATTTGCAATATGGGATTTTTGTATCTACCAGATGAGGTTGTGAACATAATGTACGTGTCCAAGAGTAATATGGGATATACAAGGTATGCCTTTTGTGAATATATTTGAAATTTCACCAGCTGAAACTTATTCCATAGCAGCTAAGAAAAGAACAAATATGTTTAACATAAGGTTAAAAAAATGGCAGTGAGGTAATCTCAGAACTCACAGGATAATTTGATATGAAGAATATGGAGGTGCAGAAAAGGTGAAGGAGTACATTACAGTGAATAGTCACTGCTTTAATAGTTTTCTAATTCTGGAGGATATCAGAATTTAATATAATATTTCACTTTTGTGCTCAATCGTCGTCTGTGTGAAGTCTGCAAGTTCTGGTCACATTTGTTTGGATTTTTCTATGGATAGTTCAGTTTTCCAGCCAGAACCTTAAAATGTGTCTATTAGTTGTATTGATGACTGTGATTTGACCCTGGGAGAGTGTGAGTGCTGCTTTGTGTGTGTGTCAGTGGCCACCATGATGGATTTATGCTCAGTACTGCTGGGATTGTCCTCGAAAATGTAATAATATGATTTAAGTTATTCATTAAATGGCTTTCGTTGACTAATTATAGTGAACAGTGTGGTGTTTTGTTTTAGGTTACTGTGTTCTATTTCTATACTTCAGATTAGGATTTCTGCATACTATTTAAAAAAAGTACACATTTTTCCAGAAAATATATCAGTGCAGTTTAGCAAGTTTTCAAAATGTGACCTTCAATTAAATTGAGTTTTTAAAGAGGGACTGTCACATTATGGAAAAGTATAATACCATGTTGCAAATATGCATACATAATATGATGTCACCTTTAATAATACATTGAAATAGGGAAAATCAAATTGCCTCATACTTGAGAGTTTATCCAGGTCGCGTCAAACTTAGCGATAGGCCTCTTTGGCAGGGTACAATTATGCAACATCAACCTCAAGTCTGGAGAGTTTATTTTCAATACATGAATTTCAACATGACGAATATGTCACAAAAGGGGAAAAGATGATTAGAATGGTTTGGAATTCTGCTCAGATTTTCCGTGTTTAAGACTGTGAAATTCAGAAACAGAGACAAAAAGCAAACCGGAGAGATGTAAGCATTTAGGAGTACCACTTACCTTCATTTATGTAGTTATTTGCTTCATAATTACTAACAGACATGCTGGCATAAGTCCTTTAAAATTGGCTCCCGACTGTGCATTTCCAACCTACATCATAATATCTCATGAATTTCGTCTTTCACACTTTGCTCATTTTTCTCCCTTGGAATATTTTGTTTATAATTAAATATTTCACTCCCGTGTTTGTTTTCCTGTAAAGTACAAACATTTCTCAGTGTAGCTGGCAGTATGTGAAAAAAAAACATTTAAAACTAAGGGGACTTTAATGCTATGGTGTAATGAGCTCTGCCAGCAGGTAATTTTGTAAAAATGTCTTATTTTGGAAGGAACTCTATTGGCATAAACCATCTTGAAATATGAAAGCCTCATTTAAAGAGTATAAAACTATATTAGACAATGCCATTTTTAGCAACCATTGATCTGATAAAGGGAAGTTGTGAGGGAACTCTCTGTAACAACTGAAAAGCCTTATTTTCTGAGAGGTTCCTGAAGTAGAAGCACTGCTACTCCAAATTAGAAAGGAGGCCCGTGAGGTGGATTGGGTATCTACTTACGAACTTCGCTGAGCACATTCTGGCCATGGTGGACAATTTAGCCAGGACGTCAGGATACACTCTATTCTTTATGAAGGATGGCCAGGAATCTTTTATGACCACAGAGAGTTGGGACCTTCATTTAATGTCTCATCTGAAGGATCGTGCCATTTTTACAGCATGATGTCCCCTTTACTGCACTGGGGCATTGGGATCCACATTCAGACCACAGATTAAGTGCCCCCTGCTGGCATCAGCTGGTCCTCTTCCAGCAGCAATCCAAGTTTTTCCTGATGGTCTCCCATCCAAGTACATGCCAGGCCTGAACATGCTTAGCTTCAGGTGGATCACCAGTGTATACGGAGTAAAAATGAGTGAACCTGTTTGAGTTAGTTCAGTTGCTATCTGTCATTTCAGAACTCTTTACCACATCACCTCTATTCATTTGAATTTGGAGGAATACTTGTGCTGCACATTTAAATCTCAAATCCACTATGCATTGGCATATAACGTTAATAATATTTAACACTTTTGTAAACATCTTAGTAAACAAATTAATCAATGTGTCATATTTCGATTTGAATAACTGTTACATGTCCTACTTCTTCTGATTAGCCCTGGGTGTAAGACACTTCTTGACTGAATGCCCACCTATCTTAACGCTCTGTTTCACAAGTTTGAGTCCCCAGTTTACTTGGCATGCCCATCCTTTGGTGTGCCTAGAGAAATCCCACGGTGATAACACGCTAATTTAACCCACTTAGAGATCAGCCCGGGAACCAGACCCACAAGATTACTGGACCTGTGAGGCAGTAGTGCTGTGTACTGCTCAAGAATGCTTTCCTGAAAACAACCAAGTATTGTCCGTTGTATTTATCACTACTTACAATGTACTCAGCAAGAAACATTTGGCATATGTAAAGAAATAGGAATGTGGAAATAGACTTAAGGCTCCGAAGTGACTTACAAGGCATAGGTAAGTAAAAACAAATGCACAATCAACTTTAGTAATAAATCAAAAGGCAGTGTCTGCTTAATTTAAATGTTGCTTGTTGTGCTCACACAATATTAGTGTTAATCTTATTGTTTTTTGTCAAACTAACACAAATAGGAAATTTTGGGAAGAAAGGAATAATGAGCTATCATAACGTAAAGTGTCTCTTCTGGCAGACACACCACACAAAATAAAAATGATAGAATTAGATAAGCTGGGTCATGTTTGTCAGGATGCCGGCAGTATCCGGGGAGTATTGCTAGCAGATTTAGGTCAGAGTTCAGTTTATTCCACTGCCCCTCTGTTGAATTATTAGGCAGGACACACCTAATATTATTTGGCAAAATTTAGTTCCTTTTGGAAACAACTGCAGTATTCTGAATGAATGTTGATAATTGTCACAGCAGTCAATGAAAGCATTAATTCTAAATTACAATTATTCCGATGAATTTTGCGAAAGCCGCAGATGGACATATGGTATATATTGATGTCTCTGCCGCAACATTGTGGTTTTGGCTGCTTCTGGGCTGTTTGCTGTACATAATGCGAAGCATGTAGCTCACGTGTTCCCTGTTTGTAACCTGTGTTGGGCACCCCAAACAACAGTTCAGTACAACAGTTTCTTTCCCTATAGAATGACACCCACCACATACTTTATATAAAAGGAGGAAGGTGACATTAAAGTCTTAGTTTATATAGCCAAAAGAGGACAAGCGAAACAGCAATTTTCAAACATTACCTGTCTTTGTAACAAATCAGTCCTGCTCTGCGTTTCCTTCAGCCTTAGATCAGGTCATCTAGTCCCCTTGGTTTTTGTTTTCAGCTTCTTTGTTATCTTAGCCTGTGGTGAGGGACATTAGGATTCTGTAGCGTTGTGTGATTTTCAGTATAAACAGAGTGACTCAGACTGGTGGGTGTCAGTGCGTGCTGTGGCAAAACTGTGCAGCCGCAGGGTGTTCAATGTGGAAACTGAGCGAATTGCTTGTTAACCTGCAGGTGTGATCAGCTCAGCTGTTCCTCTTTAAGCAAAGCACCTTTAAAAGGTGTCTGAACAAAAGAATTGGAAGATTAAGCCAGTATGGTGGAAAGGAGGCAGAGTGGTCGGTGTCCCCGCAAGGGAGCAAGAGGAATGGCACTCCAGGGGCAGGTCACTTCTGTTGAGCAGTTTGAAAGAGCAGGAGCAATCTAGTGCTCCAGGGGTCCTGCTGGACTGAGGGCAGGTGGCAGGATGATGGAGGTCCAGCATTGAGTGCTTCCAGTGGTGACTGACCGAGGTGGCTGGGATGAGAGCCAGGGATGAGACCACATTTGTTGGCTTCTTGTTCCGACTGAGAAGACCTAAAGGGTGCACAAGGGAGACGGAGGGAAAGACACTGTAGGCTCAGCAAAAGAATGAAAGGGATTCTTATTTAGACTTCTTGGATGGTAACTTGATTATTGGAATTTATTTATTGATAATTTTATCCTTTATTGGCACTTGTTGTTTATGAAATTTATGATTTTATTTATTGAAGAACTGCACTGCACTTATTTATTGGTCACCGTTTTGTTTGATACATTAAAACTTCACAATGCATTTTTTGCTACAAAATGGTTGTTTTTTGTCCTCATTGCACTAACCAATCCCAGACATGACTGTCAGCGTTCTCGGTTCAAGAAGATGCCAAAGCCTGCGTGCAACTCTGCGCATCACATTGCTATAAATTGAACTGTAATATTGGTGAAGCCAAACTAACACACATATAGGGAAATGTAGAGTTGACATTTGACCTGTCATCATGTCACAGGGCTGTAGGAGGAAATTTGAGTCCCAGGAGCCAACAAGTGAAGGATGTTTGCTAAATATTTAAATGTAAAGTTAACTTCAGCCTACAAAAAATAGCCTTTGCAATTTGGAAATACAGATTGTTTATTTTACTTCTTCTCTGGCCCTCATCTGGCATGCTGTAGTGCTTCCTTTCTGGCTCGATTCACTACTGGGTAATTAAAATTCGAAGACTGAATGCCTTTGGCTTTTTTCTTCTTCTGGTGGAGATCTGTATATACTCACTTATGGTACTCATTCTGCATCAAATTTGGTAAATAACCATGCAGCGTTAATTGTGTTATTTCTTAATCAGTTGTATGTAACTGTAATAGGGAGTGTTTTGGTGCTTGCATTTTGAAAGGCATTTAGTGCTCTGTATAAATATATCATTTTCAGAAGTGCTCTTTATGCATACTAGAGTTTGTATAGTAACTTCAGCAGAAATGTTGAGTTGAAGACTTGAAGGACAAAAGTTGTTAAAATAAGATTTGCATTTATTTGTGTAGTCATTCTTGTAAGTAGTATTTGGATTACAAGCCTGTTTCCTATATAAACAAATTTTATTAGTTATCTTTTACCTTAAGCGTAACTCTTTCATTAGCCTAAAGTAAGAATGTGCGTGAATCAGAGATTTATGATTCAGATTAAACAGTGGGTTGACTAATGTAATACTCATAAGATTAAAGTTTGCATTAAATACCTTTTAAAGAACAGTCTTTAATACTGGGTATTTAACAGACACAAAGTTCTTTTATTGAGGTATTAAAAGATTAGTAATTCATATACTGTACTAAAAAAAAGCGCAGTGAACTTGATGTAATATCAAGAAACCTTGATTTATATTTGGTATACAGGGACAAGGTTCAGTGGTGCATCCTGGCCTGATTGAATATAATTTACAGTAAGCAGGACATTTGTCTACTCTAAGTGATGTTTTGCTTTGCTGTGATTATTGACTTTAGGATATCCAGCAATTCTAAACAGCTGACCATTTGGGAAGTAGTACGTGAGTGAATTCATTTCTTTCTACTCACCAATAAGCTGGATAGTAAATTTCTTATAAACTTGTTAATTATTATTATAAGGTTGTCTTATTTTAATTTCTTATTTGTCTTTTATTCTTCTTTTCTTCATTATGTAAAGCACTTTGAGCTACTTTTTGTATGAAAATGTGCTATATAAATAAATGTTGTTGTTGTTGTTAATGAAAGCATGACTACTTTTTAATACATATTGTGTTTATCTGTCACATGGATGTGTTTAAAATTTTTTACAGGGTAATTCTGTAAAATATTTATAGTTTCACATCATCTTACTTTACTTCATAACTGTGCATTCTACTATGGGGAACAGAAAAAGCTCATCTACTTGATTTGTTACAGTTTGTTCATGACAAAACAGTTTAAAATATAAGTACCACTCTAGGGCACACAGTGCAGTGCACAGGTCGAATGCGGTGGCACAGAAGTTACCACTGCTGCCTTGAAGATTTATAGTCCTTGGTTCAAATCTTGGCCCAGGTATTCTCTCTGTCCTTTAAGGTTTCCTCAGGGTTCTCCTATATTATAGTACGGACCAAAGATACACAGGCGAGGTTGACTGGAAACCTGGAAGGGGTGGTTGCTGCCTTGGACCTAAACATGCCAGGATGAGCTTGGGGTCTCCACAACCCCGAATTGCATTGAGCAGGTTAGGAATATTGAATGATGGTGGTATATATTTATTTTTATGACTTCAGCAGCAACAGCCTTTCACTTCAGATATTTTATATGATATGAAGTATGGTGTGAGTGATTTATTTACATAGGAACCAATAATATTTCATTAAATGAGTAATGCTTGATGAATGCTTGAGTGATGCTTGATGAATGATTATATAGGCTTGCTTGTTTTTACATATTTAAAGCATAACTTATCTCTGATGTAATGTGCATTTTCTGCATTGCAGTTTGGGTTTATTCTAAGTGCATACTTTATTTTGAGTTAACTGAGCACAGTTCTACAGGGAACATGACATTTCTTGAAAGGCTTGACTGAGTTTTGGTGTATGATAAATATGTTCCATGGTGGAGTTGGCATCCTGTCCAGTTTTTATTTCTGCCTTGTACCTGAAACTTCTTGGATAGCTTTTAGTTGCCCACAACCTCTAGCAAATTATGTGGGTTCTGGAAATGAAAGAATACAATTGTTGCTTTATTTTTGCAATGCATATATTTATTTATTTATTTCCTATTTTCCTCTATCCTCACTAAAATTAAACTCCATAATATAATCAATCATTTCTGTCTTGAATCACACCGTTTTGCAAAGCATGCAGAGAGCAAGACTCCATCTTCCTTACTTAAGCGTTTTTCTTTTTTGGCACTAGAAGATTGTGATATATGTCAGTGTCAGATACCGAAACTGTAGACCATTAAATGTTGCTATATGTGTCAATATATATTTGGCCGCTCCAAGAGGAATTCAAAGGAAGACCTTTGATGGAGGTACACAGACATATGATCACCCTTACGCATATGCTTATATATTACTAATTTTGGACCTAACTAGGTCTTCCCAATTTTTCAAAACTGGATTATTTGATTACAAACAGCAGTAAAACCATATACGTAATAACATAGACAGCAGCTGACAGTGGAAATGACAGAAAAAGTCTCCTTAGAAAATAGGAGATTGAATACTATTATGGATGACATGCTGTTCTTGTACTACTTTATGTAGCATTGATAAGCAGGATGCCACAGATTTGTTGACCCTAACCAAATTTGGTACCATGTGACCCACAGAGGATAACGACAGAGTTCGGGCTGGCACATACAGTATAGTATAAACAGTAGATAATACGGTAAGCCAACTTGTAGGCTCTGAAAATAATTTTAAGAGGGATTATTTCCAATTTCATATTTGCATAGTTTACCCACAATAAAGCATTCAGTTAATTATTAACAGTGTGTACTGAAGTAAAAATCCTTGTTAGAATAATGAATGTATAATAAGTTGCTTTTAACAGAAGTTATTTTATTTGAAAATTCTAAAGGCTTGCTTGATTTATTTACCTCAAGTATAAGACACATTTATTTCCAATCACTTCAATCTGTTTTTTCTTTTTTTTGTCTTTGGGATTAAAAAGCACACACAAGCATTTTTACAAACACTTTGAACTTTTCCTCCAAACACAGAGGCTACAGAGGAATTTACAGATGGATTCTGTATTCTGCTTCAGAGGAGTGGACGGAATGAAAAACGTAGAACTACAGGGCAGTACATCTGGATCTGTGTGCTGAATAAATTGGAAAATCAAAAGCAGGTAGTAGCTCACAGATGTCCTTTGGCTTCACTAACGTCTCCCACTCTCAAAAAAGCCCATAAGATGTAGAGGAGAGTGCTTTGATGCTATTTTGCACATCTACATTCTTACTCTTAAGTCTATTTTAGGAACATTTGTGCCTGCAATGAGTTTTCTGCAGATAATCAGAAAGGTGCGGGATGTGATGTATGATCATCCCAGTACAAAGCAAAGCCCACCTTTACTTGAATTACAGGGTACACAGAGGGTAGCAATTCTGTTTTCCTCTTGCACATCCAATAAAAGTAGAGGGCTAAACAGGGTGTTTTGGGAACAACATTACTAATGGCAAGACCTGGTTGGAGATGCCCCCCAGTGATTCTGTAAAATGGTCAGAGACTAATTTGTATATTAAGGAAAACCAAAGTAAATTGCAAAAATATTGCCGCCTTATTAACATTGAATGCATTGCATTGGTATTTAATAGTTTTTGTAGAAAAACTACACTTTTTTGTTTTTTTAGTGAATTGTCAAAGAAGATACAAGTGAGCCACAAAAAGAGTTGGGGCAGACACCCGTATATTGGTTCCTGGCTGCAAAAAGATTGAATTGTTGGGTATATATGAGTACAGATTTGAGTCCAGAACAGAATTGTCTTGATGAGGCAAAGATGGCGGTTTTAAAGAAGAGGACAGGAAGTGAAGTCATCAGGGCCGGAACCGGAAGTGATGTCGTTAGGGTCAGAACTGGAAGTGGTGTCCTCAGAACCAGGCGGAATTTCCCATAATTGGTCTGCAGTGGAACGAGAGGAAGGGTCATTACACTCTGCCACCCCCAATTCTGGCTTGGAATCACCCTCATTTAGGCTCTTTAACTGCCTCCCATGCGCACATGTGTGACATTATATATCTGTATTCTGCATTTTGGTATCCGTACAAAACAGAATTTTACATGGCAGTCATGCTGTATATACCATACTTTTGTCTGGTTGTCAAGTAAACAAACAGGAGTATGAATGAATGAATGAGCACTGTTGGCTAAGTAATTGATTCTTATATATTTGCTGTTTTGATTTCAACAGTAACTGTATTTCATGCAGCTGTAGGTCTTTTTGGTTGAACCAAAAATAAATTGATTTTGAATAAGACACTAACTAAAATAATTATTGTCCATCTGTTTTGTGATAGAATGGCATTACAAACCAGATTCACATACACACACACACACACACCTTCATTCACTCATTCAGACTAATTAGGAATCGCCAGTCCAGATCACAGCCATGTTCTGAGATTTGGTGAACCAAACACAAGGTGCACTTGAAGATTCCATGCCCAGATTCCACATTGGGAAAGTGTTTAAGCCCAGTGTGCTTTGAGGTAGAAGTACTGCACAAGCCAGCCACCATGTCCTCCGTGAAGAGTCTTTATTAAAATTATTAATTAGCTAAAGCTAAACGTAACAGCTAATAGAATCAAAAATTATGAAAGATTATGCTGCCCTGACGTAAGTATTCAGTTGCGGCTAGTCACTGCTTAAAAACTGCTGCTGTGTGTTAATTTTGAGAACATTGCATTTTTGATAAAAGCTTCCAGTTGCTAATTCTTTAGTTATTTTAAAACCCAGTCCCAGTGGGTAATACAATACGTGCATTCCAGAACTGCACATTAAAAAAAAGATTAGTGAACCAAGTCTGCCGCACCCTGCATGCCCTTGTGCAGCTATTCCTCCCACTGATATTCATACTTTTTAAAAGAAGGAGCTTGTATAACTATGATAACCATTGTAAAAGCCAATTTCCGAGTACAATTTTGTTGTATGTGCCAAATCAGTTGACTAAATGCAGGTATGTGAGTCTCTCTGATGCACTGACATCTTGGACGACTGAAAGCGTCACCAGCAAACAACCTGCATCTGTACTTCACAGGCTTCATAAAAAGATGACTCTGTGTCGTCATCATCATCATTACATAATAGAGATTGACATTCCACCTTTGAAGAACAGTAGAACCTCAGTGACTCTTGCTGAAATTCTAAATATTTAGAGAGAAACTGGTCGTCTACATTTCCTCGGAATACTAAAACATGACTGAAGTATCTGATCTAGCAGTGGGGCACCACTATGGATCACCTTGGAAAATATCACTGTTTTAATCATAATACTGTTTCCATTATATTTTCAAGTTTACAATTACATTTTTTTGTGTGTTGATTAATGCATGTATTTAAAATCAATTTCTTAATTAATTATGATCACGATAATTACTGTATATTGCATAAGGTTTTTCCAAACTGAACTTTACCAGTTATTTTTTAATAACCTTAATAATAAACAAATACATAAATAATAAATAACAAATAATAAAAAATAAACACAAAAAGGAAGTTTCAATTAAAAAGCAATAGTTTCTCTGAGTAAGTAAAGATGACATAAGAATTTAAATGTGATGTTTACAGATGAAAAAATGTAATATACGGTGCCTGAAGTGAGCTGTACCAACTGCCGTGCCGTTGTATATTATAGCACAAGGACACGCTTTTCCTTTTTATGGGAAATGCTAACTTACAACTTCAAATTGTCATATAGAAAAAGTAATTTGTTTCTTATATCTACCCATATTAGAAATCCAATCTGAAATTGCTGAGAAGTATTGGACAATTCCCTTAATTGTATCTGGCATGAAGCACTTTAACATTGTAGTTACACTGATGCCCAAAACAGAGCTAAATGCAGCTAAATATTTGATTTAATGAGTGTCAATTGTAAGATGAAAAAATGAAGTAAACTTAAAGCTGGAGTTTGTTTAAAAACCATGAAGCATGCTATAAATCTGAGGTTGCGTGTAAATTAGGTCACCTCTGACTTAAATTTGTATTCTAGTCGTTTCTAAACAGCCTATATGAAATTTTATACTGAGACAAAGTTTTAGTTGTCTTATTATCTAAACACGAAGCTATGATGCAATTGAAATACCTGCAATTAGTCAATGTTAGGTAAAAAAAAGAATAATAAAATGTTGACAGTGTTGCACATGGGCATCTGAGGATCTCTGGTTGCATTCTGCTCATGCTTGCACTACCACTCTGTTGCAAGAAGGCATTGTTGCTAACACCTTATTGTCTCTTAATCTCAGTAAACTGCCAGAGTTTTAAATTAAAAGTTTAGGTTGGCAAAAACTGAAAAAAAGGAAAATTCTAAATATTACAAGTGGGCCTTCTTCAGGGAACAACTAATAGGTTGCAACCTACAGATGGTCTACAGCAGTTAAAGTAAATTGAGCCTTGCAAGTTGAGGCAAACAATTTGCACGGGTGTCCCAGCTTCTGTTGATTACTTAATACCTCTCTGTCTGTCTTAAAGCAGAGTTGTGTATATGTCATTTTGTAATTTCTATGTTTAGTTTCTTGTATTTTATATTTGAAAGTAAGTGTTCCCCTATTTTAACTTGAATATACACAGTGAGATAGTGATCATTTGCTTTTAAAGCTGTCTTTCTTTTAAATTGTCTCCAAGTATGTGATCTATAGAAGAAGGACATAAAAATCATGGCCCTTAGGCGGGCTTGCAGCATAGCTTAAGATAAAAGGTGCTTAATAATAGTTCCCTGGCAGATGGAAAAGATGCACAGAAAAAAAGGAGCAGTGGGAACAAATCATTTGGCCCCTCATTTAGAAAGTGATCTAGGTTTGTACACATGCTTAGTACATTTTTGACTTCTAGAGGTATTTTAAAATTTCAATTATTGATACATTTTCTTTTAGAAGTGTATTTGTTTACATAAGCCACACTCCATTGAAAACAATATTAAAAAGATTTTGTAATAGAGTGGGGAATATTTTTTCTCTAGTCTGTAACGTAAACAGTTTATGCCCTATGGTATCTGTGGTATGAAATAAAAAAAAATTAAAAAGTTAAAGCAAATTAGGTTAATTGGATGTATTTTACATTTGAGCATGTGAGTTTTCACATTTGGAAGAGGTATGACATTCTTCTGGCCTGAAGTTTGGTTTTGGCCACCTTAGGGGCCTAAAAAAAGTAATTTTGCATTTTTGTGGCCTGGTTTACATTAGTGGTTTATGCTGACTTTGTTCCTTAAGCTCTTTTTTTTTATGTAAATGCTTTTAGAGTTTTTGAGTCCGCGAAAGAAAATTTGTTATCATGAGAAAGGAAATTTGTTTTATTTGGCCAAAGCAGTCTTTATTTTTTTAAACTTACAAAAAATACATACACAGCAGTTTTATGTATTGCATGTGTAGCATCATATTCCAAAGAGCTGTATTTATGGGGCTAACAGCATGGTTTATAACATTAATTTTTGTATTAATATTTTAATGTAAATGATTAATTCAAACCCTTCATGCTCTATTTGCTTGGCCTGGTGGGGATAACTGTACCGATATGTCAAGTTGGGCAGACCAAGCTATTCTGTTTTCAGCAGTAAACACTCTTGAGGTGTGACATGTGTGTGTGTTTTGTTATATAATATAAAATATTGGTGATTGGGTGCAGGAATGACAGCTTTGCTGTCCGAATACAAATCAAAAGCAAAAGAAAAGAAAACGCTCATTGGTGTGCATTCCTTTATGTGGGTAAAAAAGCAGACAATCGCTAAAAGGTTGGGCTGGATAGCCAGGTCATGTTTGCTAGCAGAGTTCCGTCTGGCAGTTTGCTTGATCCAGGAAATGAATCCTCCTACCAGGACACCAGGGTTTTTATGAGGGTCAGTTGCCCTCGCTGGGTAGTTGCCAGGCACTGTGGAGAAAGAAGGAGATAACAGTGTTAGCAGCAGTGCTCCCTCTTGTCTTGGCGGATTATTAAATTCTTCAACTCTGCCTGCAAGGAGCTCCTCTTATGAACATATATATATAAATAATATATATATAAATAAATCCAACATCTGTCTTTCTGTCTGTCAGCTTTTCATGAGAGAACTACTTAACAGATTTAGATCGGTTTTTTTCTATAATTTAATATAACATTCCGTTTGATTTTGCGACCTCTCTCATTGCTGTCTCTCTCAACTATCAAGTATCATAGTTCGCTTGTGGTACAAATTTATTTGTGCGAGTCCGAGAGAGACGCAGTGGGCCGAGGGGAGGGGGGTCAGGCCCTTCTCACTCACGCGCCAGCCTCAGTGTGTACCTTACATCCGCTTAGCTAGCGAACGAGAGAACTACTTAATGGATTTAGATAGGGTTTTCTGTAATTTGCTTGAACATCCCGGTTGATTTTGCTACTTCTTTCATTGCGCGTTCACTTGCAGGAGTGATATATTCACGCAAATCCGAGACAGAGGCTGCAGGCCAAGGTGGAGGGCGAAGTGTGACGTCAGGAGTGAGGAGTCGTGTACCTCTGTGTTTTGGAGTGTACTTTGCCTCCGCTTAGCTAGCGATACCATTTTGTTTATTGATTATTAAAGTTTCTCCTGCTTCACTACTACATGGGCGGAGCCGCGGGATACGGCTAGTGTATATATAATATATATGTTTATATATATATGTATATATATATATATTTTATATATATACTGTGGTGGGTTGGCGTCCTGCCCACGGATTTGCTCCTGCTTTGTGCCCTTTGTTGGCTGGGATTGGCTGCAGCAGATCCCCGTGACCCTGTGTTAGGTTATAACGGGTTGGAGAATGACTGACATGATGACTGACTCTCTCTCTCTCTCTCTCTCTATATATATATATATATATATATATATATATATATATATATATATATATATATATATATATATATATATATATATATATATTATGAGAAGCAGCCCGGACACAGACAGACGGACATCGTTATGTCACCCAACACACGTTTATTCTATACAATATTTACAGTTTATCGTTGCACACACCCAGTGCCTCCAGCACCAATCCCCCAAAGTCCAGGCCTCTCTCTAAAGTCTCTGCTTCCTTCAGGCCGCTTCCACTCCTCTCCAACACGACTCTCGTCCACATCCGCCCGACTTCAGTCATCGTTTGCAGGGAGGCGGCCCCTTTTATATGGGCTCCAGGTGCTTCCCAACACTCCTCCGCGGACACTCCCCTGTGTGGCGGAAGTGCCAGCTGTGCTCCCGGAAGCCCTCCGGGTGTACCCAGTCTTCTTCCCCCCAGCACTTCCGGGTGTGGAGGAAGTGCTGAGGTCCAGGGCTCTCCAGGCACTGGGGCGCCCCCTGGCGGTGACCACAGGCCCCTACAGGGTTGAGCTTCCCAGCTCTGTACCCGTGGCCCCCAAAAGAACCAGGACGGTCGCCCCCTCATGGTCCGGAGGAGGCATGATCCCTCCTCCTGTCCTCCTGGGCATCCCGGCTGGGTGCCAACCCCAGCCGCGTGCCACAATATATAATACATAATAACATAATATATATATATATATATATAATAGATATAATAATGTATGTATGATAGTAATACATAATATGTAATATATATAATAATACAATACACTGTATATTTATGTAATATTCCATCATACATGTCCTATGGTCAGCACCAGGTTGTCTTCCGGTGGATTTTAGCTGGTACTCCTCCTATGGGATGTTCTCAAGAGCATCACTACACACCTAAACCACTGCAACTGCCTTCTTTTGATCCAGAAAAACAACAGTTCTGCTTCAGGGTCCTAACATGCTGTTGAACTCTTTTGACAAGTTACATAGAGTATGCTTTGTGACCTTTATTGGCTGCCCCATTTTTGTAATTTATGTTTTAATACTTAGGGTGCACATCCACATACATTTTTTGTGATCAACTTTTTATTAAGTAAAGATAAATTGATAGGATATATCATTAAACGGACATAGCATACAAAGAGACCCAACCCACCCTCTCCCATCCAGTCTGAGCCGAGGGATAATAATAATAATAAAAAAAAATCAAGAGTTACAAGCCGAGAGTTACACAGTTGAGCGCAGCAGACCAGGATTTAATTACATTACCACATCCACTTACATGAGCAAAGATATGCCTAGAGCACTGCAGGGTGTAAGGACCTTCCCAATCAAACCACAAACAGGCTAATAGTTCCAGGCACAAAAAAAAGGATATACTCCAAATATAAATATATTTTCTAGATACAAAATTGGGCATATCATAAAAAATTGAAAAGATTTGCTTTTGATAGTTAAGTTTGATATAAACGTTTAACAATGTTTGAAATTACTTAGGAGAATTCACTAGTTATTTCATTTTTGCACAACATCTACATCTGCTTGGAGATGAGGGTGCACTACCCCACTTGCCCCTAACTTAGGGATGTCACTGGTCAGGACCGAATCCTCCTTTCTTTTCCTGGACTTAAGGTTTACCAGCTGGTCAGAATCTCCAATGCCACAGCATAGACTTTCTCAGGGACGCTGAGGAATGTATTAGTTTGGTAATTTGAGCACATTCTTCTGAACTTGTTTTTAAAGTTAAAGACCAACACCCCAGTCAGCCAGTCTTACAGTACTTCCCCTTCTTCCTCGAAGAATTAAAGAGGCACCTCCACAATATCCAGTGCCTTCAACAGTTTCTTCCATCCTTACTGCCTTGCACTTTTTCATAATTGTAATCACTACAGTGACCACAATCATAGAAATGGACCCAGTCCCAAACAACGCTTTCGCTACTGCCTCCAAGGAGGAGAGCATATCCATGCAGTTTAAGAATGAGCCTTACCTCTCAACAATATTCCCAGACAAAGTCAACTTCCCCCAGTTTTTCTGTGTGATGTCACACATGTAGTACCATTCCTGGGGTGTTGTTTGTGAGCACCCTTTTGATAGCACCTGAAAATTATTCTCAATGGCAGGCAGAGGACTTTAATAGGCTATTACAAACTTCTTGGTCTGCTGCTAGATCACATGACAATCCAAAGATCCTTTTTCCTGCTAATATTTCAAGGATGGCTTCTATCTTATATTTAGCAGCTTCACTTTACTTTGTTGTCCTCCAATACTAAAGTTACAAACAGGGTTCATTCAGATTCAAGGTTCCTAATTTAACTTGATACACAGTGTGAGGGAGGGCCAGCATCCTTTCCCAGCCAGGATGCCTGTGAAGTGGCAGAATGAGGGAAGGAAGGTTCTGTAGGGCAGTGCCTCCTCTGAACCACTAGGTGGTAGCAGTGCCCTGGATTCTCATAGGGCATCATAGAACTTGGAGTTTGCCGACTCAGCCCTGTTAGATTCCATAATTGCCATCAGGGGGTGCTGCAGGAACTGGGGAATCCTACTTTGTTGAGCTCATGCTTCACCCGGAAGTGCTCCCAGGCCAATCCTGTGGAACACTAGAAGTACTCCCGGGTGCTGCAGAAAAGAAGTCGGTTGCCTTAACTCCAGGAGCCAGAGTCAGGAGGAAGGAGGGCAAAGCTTTCTGGGAGGAGCAGAGGAGGCAGTGAAAGAGAGGAAGAGAAGAAGAGGCGAAGACTGGCTTGTGCTTTCTGAACTTCTGCTTGTGCTGTGGGAAATGCCTGGGGAAAAGTTTCCCACAAATAAAAATCCTCTTTATTTGAGACTTGTGTGTCCAGGGCCTGTCTGTGTCACATTTGAGGAGCTGGAGCGCCTCCTGGTGGGCACAACAGTTTAAGGTTTTGTGGAGGTGACAGTTAACACATCCTGAATATAGAATTCATCTAGCCATTCTCCATACAACCTTATTGCTTATTTGAGTCTTCCAGGTCTGTTCAATGGGTCTGTCTGATTAAGTTTACCAGTAATTGCTGATCAGTTGACGCTGCATCTCACTGGTCCAGAGCATGTGGCCACAGATCAAATGATCTAGAAAGTGAGTCATGGACCTTTTGTCCAAAATACACTAATATGAAGCTTCACTTTCAAACAATTTATTTACTAGGGCCTATTCACATTTAGTGCAGAAATCCACCAGAAGGACTTTAAAATGAGTATGCAGGACTATTTCAAGCACTAAATTTGCATCCAGTAATAAGGCAGAATTCTCAGAGACTTGAGTACGGTGCCAGTGTGGTGATAGGCACAGGTGGAACAGGTTTAGACATATTAGATCTTGGCAATGCAGACTGGTGCTTGGGAAGTGGAGCAGATGTTTTCTAATGGGCAAGGAGTCAGAGCTTGAGGGGGAGATCAAAAAATACTTGCTAGCTGCAGTCAGAGACACCTGCACACATAGCAGACTTCTCAGTCAGAGGTTGACAGATGCAGAAGCATCTGTGCCTGCTAAAACAAAAAGTACATGTTAAATATTAAATATTAAAGATAAACAGAGGCAACCTTGATTCTTTTGTATGGAAACTCAGGGTGAGGGGAGCATTCTAACAAGATGTCCAGACGAGTTCCTAGGGATATACCTGTTCACGCCACTTCCAAGACAGAAAAATAAAGGGGCCTCTAATCTCCTGCCATCCATTTTCTATTATTCCATTTGATTTTGTGTGTAATTAGAGAGCCATCAGCCTAGTTGATTGTCAGCTTAAGAATAAAGCTGCTAATTCAAATGTTCCGTCTGAATTTGTAGCATTGTCATCATGGCAGAAAAATGAGGTTTGACAGTATTTTGATTGTAACTAGTATTTTTTTATTAAAAACATTCCCCATGGTATTTAGCCCTGATTCTGCACCAGACAGCTTGTTTTGCTTTGGCTTGGTTAAACTACTTTTGGGAAAGGAGCCTTACCACATTTCCACTTACTGTCTATAAAGGGAAATGGGAGTGTTGTGCCTTTCGTGGCATTCTAACATATTGCAGTGATTTTGAATCTGTTGACTCTATTGTGTAAGTTGCAGAGGAATTTGCAGGTGTGTTTGTATTTTTGAAGTCATGCATGTGATGGTTCATCCACCCCATCTTTTTTTCACTGACAGCCTTTCTAAAATGTGTTTTCAGAAAATGGATACGTAAATAAATTATTATCCGTATGTGTAAACAATAAGATGGCAATACAGAAGAAAAACCTGCCATACTTCTACTAATCAATCTTTATGTTAAGTACTCCTCCTTGTTTCAGTTCATGCAGTAGTGGCATTTAAGTTTTGTTAGATTTATATGCTCTTTGCTTTTTATATTCTTTGCAGGGTATGCTAATATCTAACTGCCTTTAAATTAAGTCTACATGATTACACCCAGGTGGCACAGTGGTAGCGCTGCTGCTTTGCAGTATGGAGATTGTGGATTTGCTTCTTGGGTCCTCCCTGTGCGGAGAGCGCATTGAGTTGTGAGAAAAGTGCTATATAAATGTAAAGAATTACTATTAGGTTATTATTATCTTGATAGGTGACGTGCTGTTGCCACCGTTATTGTAGCTTTACTTCCTCTTTTGTGGTTGTCTTGTTGGCGATTAAAACTGTTTTCTGGTTTCTCTGATAACTGTAATATATGCAGAGATATAGATTTTGTAATGGATGGCATGCAGATACCAGGTGAGGTTTCTTGTTGAATCCTGGCTGGAAGGAATGGGGGAGATGAGCCCGGATAAATATTTTCTCCCCCAATACACTAAGTGGCAGACCCTTGGGTTAGGATCCCGACACGGACGCCCGCAGGGCAAACTGAAACCTGTAGTCCCACAAGGCAGCCCTGTTGAGTTCCGTGGGGGCCACCAGGTGGAGCTGAAGGGATTCACAATCACTATTTTTTGGGATTGACCCAGAAGTGCTTCCATCGGGTTGTGCCCTAGTGCCAGAAGTACTGCTGGGTCTGGAATAAAAGAAGTCGCTTGACCTCCTCTGGGTTAGTTGGGGTCTGGAGGAAGACAGAGAAGAACTGTATTACGATTGTGCCTTTGTTTAAGCCGTTTTTAAGGTATTTTTGTATAATACATGTGTTTGCACCCGGGACTTGTGTCTATGCAGTTGTGTTTGGGGTGTTGCAGTGTCCTCTACTGGTCACAAAATATAACTTAAAGCAAAACCTTTTTCTTCTGGCCTTAAGAGTTACTTTGGCATTCATGTTCACTAAATTAAAAGAGTAGGCACTTTTATCATTTATGATATTTTAAGTTGAGTGGCACATTTGTTAACCGTGCTCTCTTACAGCTCAGAATGTAATCCTAGACTGGGTGCTGTCTGAGTGGTGTTTGCATGCCCACTCTCTGAATATGTTCTTTATTCTTTGGATTTTTAAGTTTTTCTTCCACATCTGACAGAAGTGCGTTTTTGGTTTAATTGTTAACTCTGATTTTCTCCTGTATAAGACAGTGAGGGTGTGTGTGGTTGTGCATTACAATGGACTTTATTTGGTTGGAGTTCATTCTTGCCTTGCACCCATGTCCACTGGGATTAGGCAGATTTTATAATAATGGTGGTATTTGAGTACTATTTGAGTATTATTCCTTAAAAAAAGAAACTATTAACTCTTTCAGGGCGGATGTCAACTTTTGTTAAAATTCAGAGGTAGAGGACAGAAATCAGCTGTAAACAGCGACAAAACTTGCCCTTACATTTTAGTTTGACTGTCTTTGCTAGAAGGAAAGTTAGCTTCATTGATTTGACCTTGATGCCCTGTGTATTGCATGGATAGTGAAGAGCAAATAACTTCTAAATAGACATTGAAATCTGGTGAGAGACCAAAGCGAATGCACAAAGCAAACTACTCTGTGGATGATGTTTTGCGTATTATCGCTGAATCGAACACTGACTTCTAGGACCATGGTTTTTGATGCAAGTGATCTGGAGATGGAAATCAAAAATGAAACTGAGGTAAGTCGAGCTGATCGTTCCCTGGTGCTGAACACGTTCGTGTAGCTGATGCGCCTACAGCAGTGTTCGCCGGGGAGGACTGACACATACAATGACAAGAGGTACAAACCAAATTGCGTCACACTGTGACCGCCACCACCGCCCACCTGTGGTGTGAAGACAGCCGGGCAGCCAGTCCACCACACATTCCTGCTAGCTATCAAGCCACCTCTGCGCAGCTGCTGCCAGCCAGAGACACCAAACAGGTTCCGAGAGCAGCCACAGCATGCCGCAACAGATGTTTTATGTTGATTTATGTGTGAAACCATTGCTTTGTGTGCTTTTCAGAAAACTGCTTTTTTTTAGAAAAAATATTCAGCCCTCAATGAATTAAATGACTTTTCTAAACTGAGCATGAAGCACTTCTTTACTCTTTGAATCATTTGACTTTATGTTGCACTTGCAGCTACGTTCAGTCTGCCCATCCTATAGTTGGCTGCAGCAGGCAGAGCAGGGGAACTTGGGTTGCACAAGCTGCCAGTACATCACTTAGACATTTTGAAATCAAATTAACATTAAAAACAGAGTGAAAACATGAAAACTTAAAAAAAAAAAAAAAAGACTGAAAGATGTGTCAGCTTAGAAGGGTGCTGTTATAGCACAGGGAGAAGAGTGTGTGCAAAGCTAAGCATTTTACCTATAGCGGCTTTTTGATTTTAAGGCTAATTTCATATTTGCACATGATGTCATAAAAGAGCCTCCAAACTAAAACAGAAAGATGCTACAAAGCTACACCTAAAGCATCTCATAGAAGACAAGGCAGCAGACATATGGTCTGGTTTCAAATCTGCTGTCAGCTGTTAGAAAGCCAGTTAATGTTAGTTACATTCAAGCCGGAAGAATGTTCTTTACGGGTGAATTAAGACACTTTTAAGGTTAAGGAGCACAGACACGAAGCATTGTAAATACTGCAAGCAGCAATGTCTCAAATGAAGCTTATCTGATGGTCTTTGCAATCAAAATGTCAGCATGAGTATATGATGCTATTACATTTAGTGAAAATATTAACTAGTAATGTATTATAGAGCAGAAAGGTTGTGAAGTTTACAGTAGCAAAGTTCCGAGTTGGACTTATCAAGTCATTCTGTCCTTAGCAATATTTTTTTCATCTCTTCCTTGGGAATTCTTGGATATTCCCAGGCCAGATGAGAAAAAGAATCCCTTCATAGTGTGCCTTGGGTCCGCTGTGGGGCTTCTCCAAATGCCTCATGCCTCATACATTATCCCCCAGCTCCCCATCCTTGTAGAAGATACTTGGGGGGGTGGAATTTCAGCATGCCCAGACCATCATCAGATGACTCTCTTGAACTAGTGGACTAGAACTTGTACTCCAGACCATCATCAGATGACTCTCTTGAACTAGTGGACTAGAACTTGTACTCCGGGGTCACGCTGTGCAGGTGAGGATAGTAAACGAAGAGCTTTGCCCCTTGGAGTAACAAGCAAGGCTGGAACAGATCCAGGCATATGCGTCTTTGGCAATAGAAACTGACTCTTGGGGTGAGGAATGTAAAGTTAAAAGCAGTCTTAAAATACCAGAAGTTTTTTTTTTCTTTTACCCCTGTCATACTAAGCTTTTATGCATAAGGCCTTACTGATGTATAGTCATGCGATATCAGTAAACAGCTTCAGCTGTTTATTTAGTGCCATTATTTTTTTCATGACTAAGAGCTTAGTGTTGCTATCTTCCATTTTTAACTACATTTACAAAGTGCAAACAGACTGTTTTACACAACGCTAAAAATACACAATAATAAACGGTGAAGTCATTAAAAGGCAAGTTCTGTCCAGATGATGATTTCTTGTAAGGCACGTGTTAAAGTTTAGGCATATGGCGATTTAATTTCAGACTGTGTCTCTGCATTCTTGAAGAGTAGTAATGTTGTGCAGAGTAAGATTCCTCAACTAGAACCCCGCTGTTATCTTTCTTGGAGCAACTAACATCTTTTAGCCAGGCTTCCTGTCCCTTGAGTTTGTTTTCCTTTTCAACTGGAATCTGTTTCAAGATTGTTATTTAAATAATAAACAACAGTTCAGTGTGTTTGCCCTGAAAAAAATAGTGTCCTACTCTGTAGATATGACAAAAGCATAAATTTGTGCATATGCAGCTATCAAAGGGAAATATGATTTAGATTTAATTTGAGAGGATGTACTTGCATGTCAAGAAGTTGTACATATATGGTTGTAGTCCTCAGTTGAAAAGAAGTTCGTGAATGATCTGTGACTGGACAAGGAAAGCTAAAGTAATGATAAAATGTAGGCCAGAATGCAAAAAGTGTACCATGCAGACTGGGAACTTCTTCTTCTTCTTTTGGCTGCTCCAGTTAGTGGTTGCCACAGCAGATCATCTTGTTCCATTTCTTCCTGTCCTCATCATCTTGCTCTGTCACATCCTTCATGTCCTCTCTCACCACATCCATAAACCTTCTCTTAGGCCTTCCTCTTTTCCTCTTCCCTGGTAGCTCTTAACATCCTTCTCCCAATATACTCAGCATCTCTCCTCTGCACATGTTCAAACCAACGTAATCTCTCCCCTCTGACTTTGTCTCCCAACCGGCCAACCTGAGCTGACCCTCTAATGTAATGTTATGTTGTTACTGTTATGTTATGTTGCTATTGCTTGCAAATTTCTTTATAAATATGTGTATCTATTATAGTGTTTTGAGTGCTGTGCTTTTAACTAAATATGTGTTTTAAAGGAATAAAGTGATTTTTTTTTTGAACAGGCAAGCTAGAAAGTCGATGGTTGCATAGACTTCACCAAATTCTATTTTTAATTCTGTCTTTGTTTCTCAGTGTACTGCACTGTGGTTCTTTCTTCATGGCCAGAACATTGGCACATAATCTTTTTAACTGCTATAATTGATACACATATTGCTGCAACAAAAATAAACAAAAAGAACAGGAAATAAAATAACCTCTGTATGTAAACATACAAATCACTTAGTCATTACAGATGGATGATTTTGATTTTGAGAGACATATTTCTTTTGTGATCCTGCCACTAGGCCACATAGTAAACCAGCACATCTACTTTTAGGAAATAGTTTTCTTTTTTAAAACAAAATATCTTTTGAATGTTTAAAAATGTTTGTGGTGTCATAAGAAGCAGACGCAAGAGTCATAAAAAGGTTTGGGGCAGCTGGCTGGAAAAGGGTAAATTGCTAGCACTGATGTGCTCCGAACGGAGTCCAAAACAGAACTGATCTACTATTTGTTAAATGGCGGTTTTGAAGGCCAAAACACGATATGATGTCAACAGGGAATGGATCTGGAAGGATCTTCTTCCATAGTCTTGGACCTGGAAGTGATGTCATTAAAAGGGCCAGAACGGGAAGTGATGTCATCAGGGCCAGGCGAAATTTCCCGTGAAAGCAAGAAAAAGGTCAGCACACTCCAACACCCCTTGGTCTGGCATGGGATTACTCTCTTTTAGACCCTTTGGCTGCCTCCCATGTGCATGTATGTGACAGTGGCATTTTTATGGCAAGCAGAAACCAATCCATTGGGAACTGTAAAAGGTCTCTCACGTATGGTTCTAAGCTTATTTTTAATACTTAAATTCACAAGTACAGTACATCTTTGATAATTGATAGAGGATATTTGCAGCCCCAAATGCAATAGGTAGGTAGATACTGTAGATAGATGGATGAAAGACTTTATTTGTCCCTGGGGGAAAGTTGGCTTTTTACAGAAACTCTTTAATTAAATGAATAAATACATAAATACGTATACAGTGGAACCTCGGGTCACGACTGTAATTCGTTCCAAAACTCTGGTCGCAACCCGATTTGGTCGTGACCCGAAGTAATTTCCCCCATAGGATTGTATGTAAATACAATTAATCCATTCCGGACTGTACGAGCTGTATGTAAATATATTTTTTGTAAAGATTTTTAAGCACAAAAATAGTTAATTATACCATAGAATGCACAGTGTAATAGTAAACTAAATGTTTACTTACTTGTTCTGGTCACTCTAGCTCCTTGATCGCTCAGCTGGAGCAACCGCTTCCTTCTACTTCACCGAGTGTCGGCCAAAACACCCCTGCTTGGGCTCTCTCGCTCTCGCTCTCTCTCTCTCTTGCTCACTCATGCTCTCTCTCGCTAGCTTGCGCTCTCTCGCTCTCTCTTGCTAGCTTGCACTCTCTCTCTCACTCGTTCTCGCTCTCTCGGTCGCTCGCTTGCTGCACAGGGAGAGACTGAACATGGAACGAACCGGAAAGGAAACTGGCTTGTTCGTCACCCGAGTGTGTGGTCGTGAACAGATGCAAATGTTTGGCGAACTTTTTTGGTTGTAACCTGATTTGTACGTGGTCTGAGACGTTCGTGAACCAAGGTTCCACTGTATAAGTACACAGATAAATATACATACACACTTTGGTCTGAACATATACCAGAATGACTATAAAGCAAATTCAAAAGAAAGAAAAGCTCTGACTTGACTGTCACAGTGAGGCATTATGCAGACATATTGCTGTTGGTATAAAGGAGCCCCCCGTAGCGTTTCTTCAAACACTTCAGCTGAATGATTTGTTGGCTGAAAGTCCTCTGTGCTAGTGTGTCAGAGAGATGTTGTGCAGCATTGTTAATAAAGGCACTCGGTTTTGTTTTCATTCTTCCCTTTGCTACGACCTCTTGGGGGTCCAAAGTGTGTCCTATAACTGAGTTTGCCCTTTTAATTAAGTTGTTGATTTGATGGGTCTCCCTTGAATTGATGTTACCAGTCCAGCACACTACACCACAGCATAGAAAATCCAAGTGGTCATCACAGAGTTGTAAAAGATGTGAAGGATGTCATTTCTCACATTAAAGACACACAGTCTCCTAAGTAAAAAGAGTCTGCTCTGACATTTCTTATATAGTTTCTCTGTGTTCCGAGACCAGTCCAACCATCTCCAAGTACTAGTAGCATCCACTCCTTGAATAGTAACTGGACATAGAGGCTGTTTGCTGGAGTGAAAATCAATAAGCAGTTTCTTGGTTTTGCAGTTAAGATGCAGACAATTCTTTTTGCACCAAGAAACAAACATCTCCACCTGACTTCTATACTTTAACTCATCAGATATCTACAACCAAAAAATGTCTCTTTTTTATTAAATGTAATGGCCAACTTCAATGAGTAGTTTGAAATTGGGTTTCACAAATTGAGTGCAATATCCGTCAGAAATTTAGGCTATGTGTTGCATCAGTTTTGTTTTATGCAATAGGATGAAAAGGTATTTCTAGAACAATAAGTGTTTTTCTAGTTGAAAAATCACTAAACCCCAAAAAACAATACCCATTTGTTTGCACTCTACTTTGATAGTTGTGAGTTGATTTTAGTCAGTTAATAAAATAGTAGAAATTACTGAAGTTACAAATTTTTGCTTAATTTCATAAAAGCATCACCTTGGCCTTGAATGTCAAGAGGAATGTATTTTGATTACTCCTATGACCCATCTTGCAAGGCACATGTTTTGAAATGTGGCATAGCAGTCAGAAAATAAGACCAGTTCATCTGAAGATTCTCTGAATGTCCTTTCTTGTTTTCCATTACTCTTTGAACAATTGAGAGTACACTTTCAAAGATCCATGAAGTACAACAGGTCCTATCTCCTAGAAAACCAGTGGAACTTATTGTACAAAGCAAATATCATATCATAATGTACATATCATAATCTTTATGCAAAGCCTAAACCTAATAGTATTTGAGAATATGGGTAGGAAACCAGTCCACTGCAGGGCACATACATGTGCACATACCAACAATCACGAGTTTCGATTCACCGGTCACTTTAATTGAACATCCTTAAAGTACAGGAGGATACCCAGACAAGCACATGGTCAACATGCAAATTCCGTTCAGGTGTCACTTAGTTGGGCTTTAAACAGCAATTTAAGATACCATGGGGAAAGCAACAGCATGCAGCCTGCAACATCATCCAGCATGACTGGTTTGGTGGTGGGTGAGTGATGGTCTGCGGAGGCATATTCTTGGAGGGTCACACAGATCTCCACAAGCTAGGCAAAGGTACCCTGACAGCTGATGAAGTCCTCAGACCCATTATCAGACCTTATGCTGGGGCAGTGGGCCCTGAGTTCCTCCTGGTGTAGGACAATGCCCAGCCTCAAGTGGCCAGAGTGTGTAGGCAGTTCCTGGATGACAAAGTTATTGATACAATTGACTGGCCCATACGTTCCCCAAACCTGAATCCAAATGAGAACATCTGAGACTTTATGTTGTGGTGCATCCCACACCACCAAGCAGTGCCACAGACTGTCCAGGAGATCACTGATGGCCTGATCCAAGTCTGGGAAGAGATCCCCCAGGACACCATCTGCCATTGAATTGGCAGCATGGCCATGCATTGTTGGGAGTGCATACAGGCACGTGGGGGCCATACACACTACTGAGTCACATTAGGAGTTGCCGAGATGAAATTCATGCCAGCCGGATCAGCCTGTATTTTGAATTTTTAACTTTGATTTTCGGTGTGATGCTGAATCCAGCCCTCTATGGGTTGGTGATTTTGGTTTCCATTGACTGTTGTTATATCATTTTGTTCTCAACAAATTACATAGTATCACTCAGTCAAGATTTTCCACTTGAATATTTTATTCATTGAGATCTGATGTCTGATTTAAGTGTTCCCCTTAAATGTTTTTTTGAGCAGTGTATATATAAATATTTTTGTAAATATTTTATTATATCTTTTCATGGGACAACACTGGAGATATGACACTTTGATACAATGTAAAGTAGTCAGTGTACAGCTTGTATAACAGTGTAAATTTGCTGTCCCTCAAAATAACTCAACACACAGCCATTAATGTCTAAACTGCTGGCAACAAAAGTGAGTACACCCCTAAGTGAAAAATGTCCAAATTGTGCCCAATTAGCCATTTTCCCTCCCCGGTGTCATGTGACTCATTAGTGTTACAAAGTCTCAGGTGTGAATGGGGAGCAGGTGTGTTAAATTTGGTGTTATCGCTCTCACACTCTCTCATACTGGTCACTGGAAGTTCAACATGGCACCTCATGGCAAAGAACTCTGAGGATCTGAAAAAAAGAATTGTTGCTCTACATAAAGATGGCCTAGGCTATAAGAAGATTGCCAACACCCTGAAACTGAGCTGCAGCACGGTGGCCAAGACCATACAGCGGTTTAACAGGACAGGTTAAACTCAGAACAGGCCTCGCCATGGTCGACCAAAGAAGTTGAGTGCACGTGCTCAGCGTCATATCCAGAGGTTGTCTTTTGAAAATAGATGTATGAGTGCTGCCAGCATTGCTGCAGAGGTTGAAGGGGTGGGGGGGTCAGCCTGTCAGTGCTCAGACCATACGCCGCACACTGCATCAAATTGGTCTGCATGGCTGTCGTCCCAGAAGGAAGCCTCTTCTACAGATGATGCACAAGAAAGCCCGCAGACAGTTTGCTGAAGACAAGCAGACTAAGGACATGGATTACTGGAACCATGTCCTGTGGACTGATGAGACAAAGACAAACTTATTTGGTTCAGATGTTGTCAAGCGTGTGTGGTGGCAACCAGGTGAGGAGCACAATGACAAGTGTTTCTTGCCTACAGTCAAGCATGGTGGTGGGAGTGTCATGGTTTGGGGCTGCATGAGTGCTGCCGGCACTGGGGAGCTACAGTTCATTGAGGGAACCATGAATGTCGACATACTGAAACAGAGCATGATCCCCTCCCTTTGGAAACTGGGCCGCAGGGCAGTATTCCAACATGATAATGACCCCAAACACACCTCCAAGATGACCACTGCCTTGCTAAAGAAACCGAGGGTAAAGGTGCTGGACTGGCCAAGCATGTCTCCAGACCTAAACCCTATTGAGTATCTGTGGGGCTTCCTCAAACGGAGAGTGGAGGAGCACAAGGTCTCTAACATCCACCAGCTCCGTTATGTCATCATGGAGGAGTGGAAGAGGATTCCAGTGGCAACCTGTGAAGCTCTAGTGAACTCCATGCCCAAGAGAGTTAAGGCATTGCTGGAAAATAATGGTGGCCACACAAAATATTGACACTTTGGGCACAATCTGGACATTTTTCACTTAGGGGTGTACTCACTTTTGTTGCCAGCGGTTTAGACATTAATGGCTGTGTGTTGAGTTATTTGGGGGGACAGCAAATTTACACTTTTATACAAGCTATACACTGACTAGTTTACATTGTATCAAAGTGTCATATCTTCAGTGTTGTCCCATGAAAAGATATAATAAAATATTTACAAAAATGTGAGGGGTGTATTCACAGTGAGATACTGCATAAAAAATATGTTAATTATACCTTAACCAGATTTTCACTGCTATTAAGAATAGTGTCATATCCATCTACTGAAACAATATTGTACGGTACAATGTATTCCTATGAATTACAGAGATCATCTAACACTAATACAGGGTATAGATCTTTTTACATTTTATTAGGTACATTTTTGGTATCTGTATAAACAAATTTAAAAATTTGTCTATCTGTACATCTCCTGTTTTGGTGTGCTTCTTGCCACCACATGACAGCTGGCTGGATTTTAATTCAATTTGTATGATAGACACCTTTGGAAAATGGAGTACTAAAATATATAGAGATATAAAGACAAAAAACACTTCAGAACACACAATTCATAAACAAGAGAACATTTGATTTTAAGTTTCCATGACCATGATAATATCATACACAAGTGACTGTGCAGAAATCTGAGAAGTGTTGATTTGTAATTTATGAAAATTGTATTTTTCATCATCAAAGAAAATGCAGACCTCTGAGATGATGATACTCAGTCAGTTCTTTTTCCTTTAATGATTTATCTAAGTGTCTTGCTCTCTTAGAATGACAGGGTTAATTTTTCTGTTTTTGTTTGGTACAGCCTCACTGTCTACAATTTAAAATAAATAAGGAAGCTGCCTGCTTTCTTAACCACTGCTTATAATTGCAGTCTTAATGAGTTTTGGTTTGGGTGAATTCCTGTGTTCCTTTTGGTTGGAGAATGTATTATTTTTGACTTTCCTGTTTAAGTCTTTGCTGGAATTGAAGCCAGCCAAAACTGGTGTTAACTGAGAAATGCTAATAAGTTTATACAGTATTTTTAGAAAGATTTAATGAAAAATTATACTTGTCAACTGTGACCTAGTGCTAAAGAAGTTTGATTATAAATGGTAAAGATAATTTCTCAGTATAACCACTCACTTGTCATGTGACCTTGAAAAAGTCCCCAAAGCTGGCATTGTAATATTAATGAAGAAATATGAAAAATATTTAACTATGACTGTGAGATGGTAAATTACTTTGAAGGAAAAGTAAGTGCTGATATGTGGATAAATGAAAATTTAAACTTTCTCGACCATCAAGTTTATTTGTTAAAACTTATTAGTGTGACAATCCAGTCAGACTATGAAAAGCCAAAAAAAACACAGAAACAATACATTTTTAATCCCTATAGATCACTGGTGTATTTTGTTTTTTGAGTAACAGAAGTGCTTTAACACTAGCAAGAATTGTTTTTAAGTATCACAAGGAATTGTTTTTAAGTAATGTAAGCAGAGTTCATAATCAGAATACCTTTAAACTATAAATGTAACTGTCACTGGGAGGATGAGAATTCTGGGTCAAAGAAGGCATGGATGAAATTAGCAACCTGTACAGGATTTGGGCCTTTAGATGGCTGGACATCGAGACTCTAAATCATAGGACAGAATTGAGAATATTCAACAGAAAAAAATAGAGCCACTGCAGTATAAATTGGCAGCCTGCCTCGGAAGAAGAAAGAGGCAGACATAGGCACAGGGTAGCTGGCGCTTAGGTGGATCAGCCAGCTGTGCTGAGAAACTAGAACGGAGCAACTGCCAACTGGCTGGGAGTCGGTGGCATGGCTACCACTGGCTTGTTGTTTACAGCATCAGCAGAGGCAAAACTGGGAGGGGCAGAAAGGCACACAGCTGCCACTAAAGCTGGTAGTCGGCACCTATGCATTTAACCAAAAGAATAAAATGAACACTCCTTTACAGGTAATCATTCAGAAATAAATGAGCTGCTGTAAAGATGCTTGGCAGGACTTTACTGATCTTTGCTGGGTAAAACAAATGGTCTCAGAGAGTTTAGACAAACACCTGATGAGCAACTAGACAGTTGCCACTCGTAAAATGGGCTAACCAGAAACACAAAAAGAAAATGCAACAAATACCCCTTCACACATGATATATTCATTCCAGATCCATAGATACCTTACAGTCAAGCTTTTGCTCCAGAAAAATAAGTCTCTTTTTTTTCCCTCAGAACTTTTCCTGAGCTATGCAATAGCACAGTGGTTAGCACTGCTGCTTCATTCAGCATCCTGGCTTTGACTCTGCTGGCTAGTCATCGTCCAGATGGAATTTGCACATGCTGTCCAAGTCCGAATGGGTTTCCTCCCACATCCCGAAAGCTTTGTAGGTTTGATTAATTGGCAGCTAAAGTGGCCCAGTTATGAGTGAGTGTAGCTGTGTTCATCTGGGTGCTCGGTGATAGATTGGCATCTTGCCCAGGGTTGATTCCTACTTTGCCCTTCATGGTGCTCGTGTAAAAAGGTTGAAAAAACCTCTACAGTATTCCAAGATTCTGTAGCATTTAGTTAAGCTTGGTCTTCTTGACTCCACCATCAGAAGGATGTTCGGCAAAATTTAGGTCCTTGAAAAAGAAGCAAGGTGTAAATCAGTGTTCACTAATGAAAATGTTTTTACCTTCAGCTTTCCTAAGCGCAGTAGGATGATCCTTAGATCAATATTCTATGGACAAGAAAATCAGTTGTGAATGTTTCCAGCTGATGTGGTCCATTATGTGAAAAAGCTGACATTGTCTTCCACAGTAAGAACTTTCTGCCAGCTGTCAAACACAATGGAGACAGTACTATGGTTTGGACACCCTGTATTGCATTAGGATCTGGTCAGCTTGCCATCATTGAAGGGACCATGAAACCTGCTCTTTGGCTTCATTTATAAGAACTGGAGTATGGGCCTGTCATGCAGTATAACAGTAATCTGAACCACAAGTGTAAATGCATTCTCCCAATCCTTCCACCACTTTACTACTTAATGATTTGTGTTGCTTTGAGACATTGCAGTGTTTAGGAGCTTGTAGACCCATGGGCCAGTGGAAAGGACCTAAATGTGTGCCCGATACCAGTAAATCTAGCATACTTACCTTTGTATTTCAGATGTATAAAAAGATACTTGGAGTAATTATCTCCAATATGTCTTAGAGAAAAGAAGTAATTGCTAAGAGATTTTTTTTATTATAAAGTAATGTTTGGTCCAACTTAATGATGTTATCACAGCAAAATTTGCTTCCTAGTTGTACCTAATTGAATTTATTCAACATATTTGATCCGTTATTTCTTGGCTTTCCTTGATATACTCGGTAGGGTTTTTGGCCATGACAGTAGATTGATGTTGTTTCTAGGAAACAAACCTTTTTTCAGAAGTTTATGTTGGAAGAAATCTATTGACTTTGTACACATCAGTTATGGAAGCTTAAATCCATTTTTTTAACATCTGAATATGGTTAAGCATCAATGTGATGAGATACTTTGAACTGATAAGCTTGAACTCAGTTTAGTTTTCCCAGTGGAAAATGTTATTGAAGATATCCCTAAAGCCATCCATTAACTGGCCTCGATTAAAGTTTTAGTGTTGCTTGTAACTGGAACCTATAGGAGAATCAAGCAAAAGACACTCTCATTCACACACCTTCTTTTTCTTCTTCTTTGGGTGCTCCCATTTAGGGGTCGCCACAGCGGATCATCCATCTCCATCTATTTCTGTCTTTTACATCATATTCGGCCACACCGACTGCCTTCATGTCCTCCCTCAGCACATTCATAAACCTCCTTTTTGGCCTTCATCTTTTCCTTTTGCCTGGTGGTTCCATCCTTAACATTCTTTTCCCGATATACCCCTCATCTCTCCTCTGCATGTGCCCAAACCATCTCAATCTCACCTCTCTCACTAGGTCACCAAACTGTTGTACCTGTGCTGTACCTCTAATATACTCATTCCCAATCCTCTCTGCCCTCATTACTCCAAGAGAAAATCGTAGCTTCTGCAACCCTGCCACTTCCACACACTTTCACACACCTGATTTTCCTTAATTTTCTTTTTATCTCTTTTCAGATTCACTGCAGTGTTTTTATGATGTACAGCATGTTTGAAATGTTTTCTTATTTGTAACTTGTTTGTCTGCTCATGAAGACAGAGGAAACCACAGAATCTAGCTTCTTCTATTTGTATTTGCTAACTACATCCTGAACTTTTTTTGGATTATGCCCATCAAACCCCTTGGAAATTTATGTACTGTTTGGCCTGTTTAGTTATTAAAATGATAAAAATAATTAAGGTGAAATATTGTTGTTGAATTAGTATTATACTATCAGTTATAGCAGTTTAATATCATATGTATTGTGGCTACCAGGGGAGACTCCAGCTCCCCAACACCCGAAACAAAGGCTTGGACACAAGTATAAAATGAGCAAAGGAGTGTCTATTGTGGGAAACTCTTCCTTTATAAGCATTTCCCACTACAGCTACAATACAGTATGAAGCATGTGACATTTTGTGATTGGTTTTTCTCCGATTCAACCAAGTGTTGTATGAAAGGCACAGGAGTTATCCTCCAATCAAGTATCTCTAACTGACTTCAGATGCCTATTAGCCTTCAAAATAACCCAAATAAAAACACAGTGCAAATAAGGAGCCTTCTCTGTAACCATCAATCCAAGCTGTCCATTAAAGTCGCGTTTCCTCCTTTTATTACACATTACTAAGGAGATATGCTGCACTTTTACAAACAGCTGTGACGGAGAGTATCCGTAGTTGTGAGTGTTTCTAGTTACAAACATGTATCTTTACATGTATCTGAAAGCAAAACTTCACCTTTTCTTATGGGATAAAAATTTGTCCGTTATCAGGCGTAACTCCATTTTCCCTTCAAGCCCTGCCGGCCTTTTTAGTAAGTTTTTAGTAAGTTGTAAAGGTGAAGGAGGACTGTAGAAAGCATGGAATGCATCAGTTTAATGAGAAATTCTCATACATCAAATGTAACATTAAAGAAGCAAACAATTGTATGCTTTAATTAATTTATTTTTTTAAGTTAGTCATATGTTGGAAGTTGCTGGGGACACCAAGGCAATGCAGCAGCACATTTTAGAAAAGACTATGGAATAGATGGAAATGCTGCTTAAATGTTTAAAATTTTCATGAAGCCATTTTTAGGGATTATTAGTTTGTCGCATTCAAGTCAAATGGTTTTAGAGGCCTCAGAATGATACTGCTCATTTGTTATTTGGTTTCGTCAATTTTAATTTCATAGACTACTCAATTAATCATTAAAACAATCTGTACATTACTTGATTACCAATATAGTTGCTGGTGAGAGCACCACTATGAATTGACGCTGTAGTTTATTTTGGGCTTTACATGATCATGTGTGATGACAGAGGGTTATTTCACAGTTCCTTGTTTTACATTTCATTTTTCAACTTATTTAAATATTCCCAGTTTCTCCTTTGATAAAAAGGGAAAAATACATAAAACAGAATGGTGTAGGTACAGCAGGAAGTTGGATTAATATTTTAAGAGTTATAATGTAGATGTACTATTATCTGTTTAGAAGATGCGTTTTATCTGTGTTGTACCATGTTTGCCATTATAGATATAATGAGAAGTCAAGCAAAATGACACCTGTTATTGGACAACTAAAAAGATTACAATATACAAGCTTTCAAGGCAACTCAGGCCCCTTCTTCAGGCAAGATGTAATAAAAAATCAAAAATAGAAAAGTAAGGTGAGTTGAAGCACACAACAGTAAACCAAAGGTGTATTATGTTGAAATGACTCCATTAATGTATAGGCCTTGATATGTACTGTAGGCAGGCCTCTGATCCAACTGTTCTGTAGTAGTGTGAGCAAGGGGACAGGCAGGCTGTTGGCCACCCACCTTTTTGGTTAGGTAAAATGTAGGTGCATATACTTGCTAAAAATCTCTTGCCCTTTTCTCTGCAATAAGTGGTTTGTAATCAGTTTGTGTCCTTCCAACTATTTGAAATGATTAGGCTTTTTCAGCTGTCTGTGTGAGAAAACACTCTTATTACTGTCAAAAACAGGCCCACTGAAGGAAGACATCTGGGCTGTGGAACACCTCATCTGCTGGTGGACAGAAGTGCAGTCTTAGTGAAATAACTGTGTTACGTTCACGACTCAGTCTGCCTCCATTGCCTTTGTATTGCTTACACAATGCTCTTTACTATTTCCATTATAAGTTCAACATATCACACTAACAAAGCAGTAGCCTGAGTATGTGTGTGCCAGCTTGATAATGTAGACAACAGTCAATTAAAAAGAACCATGTATATACATGTAAGGAGCGCTGCAGCAGCATCATCTTTCTGAATATTGTACAAGTGGTTAGTAGTTGATGGCCTTTGTTTTCAGTTGCTTAAAATTAAAGTGAGAATTTCTTCAGGGAAAAGGTAAACCCGAAACCTGGTTAAGATTTGAATAGATTATCTCTGGCTTTAATTGGTGAGTTTGATGGAAATAGTGCAGATCACCTTTCGTGATTTAATATAAATAGAAGAAAAGCGTAAAAACAAATGAAGAAAAAAGTTAAACGATGAAATGCTGAAAAACAAATGGCACTGAATGCACTTGTGCTTCAGCATAGCCCTAAAATGTGGCCAGACAGATTTGTGTATGTCATATGTATAGTCAGTATTTATGCATTTATTTAGGGAGATACTATATAACTAATGGTGAGCTGTTGTTTAGTTTTTTTTTTTTTATACCCACAATTAAACATGTTTCTGCTTTAACTGAAAAACCTAAAGTACCATAAAATTTTTAACATTTTTACCATTCTGCTAATGGTTTGATTATTATTCCAGGCTTCATTTGGATTAGTGTAGATTAATGGCTTTACTTACCATTTTTCCCACAGATGTAACTGCTCAGATATCTTGTCTCATATTGTTTTTTTTTCTTTGTTTTTTTTTTTAAATAAATGTAAAACATTAGATTTAAGTTTGTACTGCATATGCGGCAACTTCATACCTAGCTTTTGACTGTTAAAGAATTACAACCATTATACATTTTTATGATTTTATGGCTGTGTGTTTTCTTTTTTTTTTCGGGTTTTGATTAAATAAGACCACTTAAGTTCTTCATGTGCCAATTTTTATTTATCCGAAGTTTTGTCTGAAGTGAAATTTAAAGTACATAGACCAGTTGTTTCTTAATTCCTACAGGGTTCAGTCTTTCACAGTCTGTTAGTTTTACAGTTACTTTGAATTTGTATTATTTAACTCATAATATGCCTTTTGATGGTTTAATCAGTAAAACATACCTTGCAAAATAAGTCTAACTGATCTTGTAGTCAGTACATTTGGAATTTACAAGTAGAGGGAGAGACTAAAACTCACTGTGCAGTTTTTACTTTGCAAACCTGGATGTGAACGTGGCCAGCTAGAATAATGCCTGTATGTTGACCTTTTTTGTAAAATTCTCTCCATTTAAGCTCCCATGCATGTCTTGTTTGGCTTGCTATAATACCTATATTTTTATTACCGTATATACTTGCGTATAAGTTGGGTCTTGAAACCCAAAAAATCGATCATAAAATCAGACCCTGACTTAAACGCTCGTTCAGAAATACAACACTTATTTATTTATTTATTTTTTTACATCTCTTGCCTCCTCCAAGCTCGCACCAGTTTCTCAGACACATCGAATTTTGTTGCAGCAGCGCAGTTACCAATTTCTTATGCCACTTCAACGACTTTTAATTTAAAACCAGCTTCATATTTTCTTCTGATCAAACACTCCATCGTAGATAAGGGATGCTGTTACGATAAAGGTGCATGAGGGTGTGAGATACAAAAAACACAAAACAGTGCAAACATTGCTTCAGAATAGTGCGGGTATTACCGTGTGGTCACGTAGGCACAATACAAAAAAAAAAGGCAGTGTGCTCCGTAGTTACTCCATGGTTTTTCTTCAGTATTAGCTTCTTTACACTGGCTGCCTGTCAGTTTTCAAATTGATTTTAAAATCTTGTTGCTAGTTTTTAAATCTTTACATGGGCTTGCTCCTGCCTATTTATCTGAATTGTGTGCTTTACACCAGCCATCTAGAGTGCTTAGATCTTCTGGTCAGTTGTCTCTTGTTGTCCCTCGTACCAAGTGTAAAACTAAGGGGGGCAGGGCTTTTGCAGTTGCTGCTCCTCGCCTGTGGAACTCTTTACCTCATTACATAAAGGAGTTGTCTACAATTGAGCTGTTCAAAAGAAGATTAAAGACTCATTTCTATTCACTTGCTTTCAGTGACCTTCAGTAATACTGATGGTTTCCTCATTGTGATTATGCAATCTTACTTCTATTTATTATTTATTTTATTTATGTTCATTTATTTTATTTCTATTTATGTTATTTATGTTAATTGTATGTTTTTTTCTTCTTTTATTGTAAAGTACTTTGGCCACAGCATTCCTATGTTGTTTTAAATGTGCTATATAAATAAATTGACATTGACATTACTCTCTCAGGTGGGCATTGGCATATCATAATCTCTTGGGCCAAGGGTTTTCCGCATTCAACTTAATGACCGACATTATAAAATACCGGAAATTATACGGTAAAATCAAGCCCCGACTTATCCGCTGGAAAACTTAAACGCAAGTATATGTGGTACATCTTTCCTAATTTTATACAATATATTTACAGCACAATATTCAGTTTGCTAGTGATACAACATCTATACAAATTTAAAGGATAACAAGCATGACACAGTTTTGTGTATCTACATTAAGTCTTTCTCATCAAGTCTTAACATTTTGCGCCACGGAATCATATTTGACACCTTCTCTATGACAAGTATGAAACAAAATAAGTACTCAATAAATAATAAAATTTGTTAGGTTTGTATTATGTGTTCAATTTATGTGTGGTAGCGTCAAGCATTGTTATGCACGTTTGCACATTGCTTGTTCATGCCGCTTATCTATGAGCTGAGAGTCATTTTTTTGGATGGCATCGAGCAAATTTACTGCTTTGAAGGACTAATCCACCCAAAAATGATATTAATTTTATTTGTACTTTGTAGTGTTGGCCAAGGAAAAATACGTTTTCATGCAGAATGGACAGAAAGAAGTTTATGACATAGCAGAAGTCAGTAATAATCAGTGCTGGACAACAGCAAATGAGGTGAAGAATATCCATGGGAGAAAAAAATTATGACATTACTTGTGACAGTGACCCAGTCATATGTTCAAAACGTGTGAAACACAAAAAAAAGTAGTTTTATAGGTGTTTCCTGAACTACTAGTAGGCATATGAACAGGAAACCTAAAGCCTCATGGGAGTCACCTTTTGAATTAAAGACAGGACACTTGACCAATGAATGAAGGAGAGAGGTGGGTCTTCAATTTAAAAGGTGACTCCACTGAATTCTGGTAGAATTTATATATGGATTTTATCAATGTATTAATGGTTTCTGGTTACCTCTTTCTATTATCATCTCACTGAATAACACTTTTATGCTTGGGTATAATCTTTATACAATGGTGCCTCATAAATGACCATAACTAATATGACCAAATCTTATTGAAAAAAAAAAACTTTCTGGAAATGAGGGAGCAAACGTTTTCTAAGTGAGTGTTTGTGTTTGCTGCAGTATATGTGACACTTTGTCAGAAACTTGCATCCTTTTCCTACAAGTCAAGTGATTCAATAAATAACATCCCAAGGGATTAATTAGAAGAGTAAATTAAGTTGTTAAAAGCACAGCAGGTAAGGCAATGTGGGATGGAGCATTTAAAATGAAACCAGATGGATTATTCCTCAAAGCTGGTTTTGACAAGGCCATTACACTGCTTAACAGTGTGTTGAAAAGTTCTTTTTAACGGTTTACTACTTGCAAGTAGGCAACCTGTTCACAAGGCTTAATGTAATAATAAATTATTACTTTTAGTTAATTTCACTGAGCCTTAAATAATATTTTAATTGATTTCTTTGTTTTGTATTAATTTATTTAGCTGGTGATGTTATCCAGTGTAACTTACAAATCATTGGTATTTGTTTATTTTATTTAAGTGGAGTGCTGGCTAGTTAATATAAGACTTGCTCAGTGTAAATAAGTGAGTCAGTCTCTGGTTGAGATTTAACCAATTCACTGTGTTTGAGCATCTTAGCAGACAGTACTGCTAGGAGGGCTGACATTAATCTTTTTATCTTCTCTTCTACAGAAGTGCAACAGTTTGTGTATCCATTCCAATAAAAATGATAAATTCTCACATTGGCTAAAAGTGATGCCAAGGAGGCCAAAATATACTAAAATGTGTTTATTTACAAGACTTTCACAAAGACAGGAATACAAAAAACAATGTTTAATGCCAAAAACAAGCCCCTGCTGCCCCTCTGGTCTTGAAACATTTTTATAAAAGGATGAACCTAAAAATGTTTGCTGTGTCTAAGCCATGAGACCCTCTGGCAGCCCCTGAGAACATTGCATCTTTGGGCCATCTTAGTTAAGAAGTTAAGAAGATTTATGAAAGAAACATAGCCTATGCATAATTAAATCGATCATTTTAATGGAATGCTGCATGCTCAATATGGCTTTAGATTTATTATACCAACAAAGATGTCACCATGTTGTGGAAGGGCAAATAATGTTTCTTCTAAATGCTAATTCTGCTGCACTGCTGGTTCACTTTGATATTTTTATTAGAAATATCAGTCCACAATCTTCTCAAGTGCCTCCTGCTTGGTTAATGGTGGTGCCCCACCTCACCTTGTTACGAACTAAAGCGTTCCCAAGCATAAATATCCCAAAAATGCCAACTAGAGGGGGGAAATACCATCAAACTCAGGTTAGTAATCAAGAGGGCAATTAGGAATCTTCATTAATTTAAAGATTTAGTTATAGAAAATGTTGTATGACACAAAAATAAGGTCAGAGGAGCAAAAAGACACAAGGCACATAAAGTAATTCCTTCAAAATCCCAAAAGCAAACACAGTCAGAGGTGTAGCACAGAGCTCTGGGCCTTGTACTGTACATAAGCAGTCTCTGTGGACCCCTTCCTCTCAAAAACAAACTTTTCTTTCCAGGCTTCAAAGTCCCCCACCTCAGTGGGCCCTGGGTAATCATTACCCTTTTAACCCCCCACTGTGATGCTCATGACACAGTCCTAATACAAAATTCAAAAGGCGAAGCCAAAAACAGAGCAGAAAATCCAAAAAAATATAAGAAGTTCAGAATAAGACTAGGAGACCTAACAACACCAAGAGCACATTCACAATAAACTACAAGGGACTGCCTCAGCCATTATAGGACTAAAGACAGCCCCTTGCAGAGGTGGGCAGGTGGCCCCGCCTCTTGGGGAACCACCCACAAAACACATTTCAGAATGTATATACTGTAGGGACTAAATAATCAGCACTGTTAACATACAGAATTAGCAAACTAGACATAATTGTGATATTTGAACCCCAGCCCTTGGCAGATATAACACTCCTGCCCTCCATTATTTACAACAGTGCAGCTTCTTTCTCAACAGGTCCCGGTTGCTGCAGTCTGTATGCTTCCTGCTTAATGGATTGCAGTTCAGAAGGTTAGGCAGGCAGATTTCGTAACAATGATGACAAAAAGGAATGCAACATAGCAACCTAGAAGTAAAGGTCAAAAAACAACAGTAGAGAAAAAAGCAATCACAATCATAAATGGCACAAGATGATTAAGGGAAAATGTGGCTCAAGCTGAAGCACCGATTGGAAGCGATTCCATTCCTTCTTAAAGAGACAGAGAGAGAGAGAAGAGAAGGAGCTGATTTGACATTGGACATTAGACAGAACCCGGAAAAGGCTCAAGGCAAACCTGGAAATGGACATGTACCTGAAACTAGAGTAGAATCAATGTCCAGCATGCCATTTTGTAGTTCAGTGTGTAAAAGAGAGGTGCACTTAGAGTGTTTTCTTTTATATAATGATCATTACTGGGGCACTCATATTGTATTGTACGCTTAAGAGTTACATGCCCTTAAAATGGGAACTGCTAACCCTGCCACACATTTTTTGTACTATGACCTTCAAAGCCACGCAAATTGGCATCTGAACTCTTTTGTTGTCAGTAATGCCCCATTAGCTCGACATCCTGATACCTGAAGTTAATTATTTATACTTTATTACATATATATATTATTTTAAATTATATATGAGTAAAAGAGCATTTACAAATCATTGCTTTCTGTTTTTATTTGCATTTTACATCCTGTCCCAACTTTTTTGGAAATGAAGTTGTATATTCTTGTTTTACAGAATGTATATTTATACGGTAAACAGCATGATAAACTGATTAAAACAGTGTTCACATTGGCAGTTCACATTCATTTTTGCATTTTTTTCCTATGTGGGGTTCCCACACTATAAATGGTGTCACTTTACTCACTTTTGTTTTGTTACATGTGCATTCTGTCACTGGGCACTGCCTCTGCACTTTATCCATGTCTGCTTTCTGGATGGCCTCTTGTGTTGCCTTTCACCGTAGGGTTTGTTTATAGTTCAGTATGGAGCAGGCAAGTAGGTTTATTGCCATCGAAAGTCAGCCATTTTCTAACCCAGTTAGTCCTGAACAGGGTTGTAGGAGTGCTGGAGCCTATCCCAGTTAACATAGGGCTCAAGGCAGGAAAAAACCCTGGACAGGACACCAGTCTATCGCAGGGCAAACACGCACCAAAGTCACACAAACAGGCCAATTTAGAATCACCAGTCCACCAAACCTGCTTGTCTTTGGAACTGTGGGAGGAAAACAGGGCACCTGGAGAACCACCCAAGGACACAGGCAGAACATGGAAACTCCATTCTAGGGGGAGCCAGGATGCGAACCCCAGTCTCCTTATTGCGAGGCAGCAGTGCTATCATGGAAAGTGATGTGAAGCTATTGTTGGCAGTGAAATTTTTTCCCATTGCCCATGAAAGGCCCGTCACCACCGTCACAGACAGTCTTTTTCTAGTAATCAAACGGGATCTTTCTCTAAATAGGAAATAGCATTGGGTTTATATTTTGATTTACATCAACAGCTGCCAAAAATGTGATGCCAGACTTATCTGGTTTGCTTCACTTGGGCCGTGTGAAAGGGCATCAAGAGTTCCTTTGGAATATCTACTCATCAGCGGTTGTGTTCTGCCCTTACTTATCACGCACAAAGTGTGCCAGATGTCTCATATAGTGGCAATGCTATCAATTATACCAAGCACATGTCCGTCATTAATTTGACGTAAGGAAAGGAGAACAGGCAAGATGGCACATTGTGGACAAAGCAAGCTGCAATTATTAGAACAACACATTCTGACACACCCATGCAGAGTAAACAAATCGTATTCAGGAATGCTAAAAATGTGTATATCTACCAAAAACTTGAAGTTAAAATTTTAACCATGGCATAGTATCACAGTATATGTAGTTACCTGTACAAAAGCAAAATCTAATGGAGGAATTTTGTTCAAAATAATTAAGCTTCTATCATTTTACAGTACTTACTAGTGAAACATGTGGAGCCTGGTCCTAAAATAAAAGGCCAAATAAAAACCAAGTTAAATGTAAAGAGGCCAGATTTGACAATCTCCTCGATTGTCACTATGCATTTGTGTCCCTGGGCTTTCTTGCATTCTCAATCCTGGACTTCGTCTTGAATGCCTGTGAGCCACAGCATTTGTCCGCTGCCCAGTTGGTCTTTATTCAGGATTACGTTTTGCATTCCAGTGTGGTTCATTGTGTTGTCTGCTTGTTCTTTTTCTTTCTGCTTCACTTAATTGCCTTATGTGATGTGCTTGATCATCCACAGATGACTCTGTTCATTTTTTTTCCTTCTTCTGATTATGGTGATTATTGTCAAGTAAATGGCTTCTGCAATCTGGTTGGTGCTCAACAGATGTCACTGCTCTTCTTTTTTCTTCCTGACATGTCACTTGTTTGTGCGCTCACTTTATCAAGACATATATTTTTTTGAATTTTCAAAACAGATCAAGTCATAATCTTACAGTTAAAGGCAAGGTCAAGGTTCTAGCACTAGTAGTTTGTGAATAATCACATGACAGATGGACAGACCTTAGCAGTTTATTATATACAATTGTGTTGAGTCTAATTTTGACTTAGTTTTGTTTTTTATTATTATGTCCACGTGAACTTGTCCTGCCACAAACAAACTCTCTTATGTGGTGGAATTTTGTGCAGGGATGTCTTATATGTATAAATCCTACAGAAATGTTAATTAATGATTATTTTCACTACACACTACTCACTGCTTCTACTTGTGTATGTATTCTTTCCTCAGTGTCTTCTCCATTTTTAAATATTGCTTCAAGTCTTGTTCATTTCTTTTTCATTTTGCGTCAGTTTCTTGAGTGCACAGCTCTTGTGCTTCCTTCTTTCCGGATCCATATTAAACATTTTGGTATGTTCTCTCTGAAGGGATTAGAAGTCATTGCTCAGCAATATGAACAACATTATTTAAACTGTCTTTCCTGATTACTGCTGCGTAATCCAAGGACTACTGTATATTGATTTTTATGACATTGTCTTATTCAAGAAAAAGCCGATGGACAATTAAAGGACAACTTTTTTCCCTCAGAAGTTGGGAACAATATAAAATTTGTCCAGTGTTTCACTGTTTTGGACTGAGTTGATTAATTCAAGTACAGATCCTAAATGTTCAGTGTGACTGTATTTTCCATTATCAGAATAGAAACAGCTAAGCAAGCATAAAGAAGTCAATTGCAACCGTAAATGCACAGTGAAGTTAATGACTGTTAGATTAAGAACAAAGATAAAGCAAGACTTGTTTTGTACACAGCATCATATTTGACTTAGAAAAATCAGAGTATTGTGGTGGTCTTCTGCTTGACTGGTCCTACCAGAAATTTAAAAATTCAGTTTATTGTGTCAGAGGGTTATGGCAAATGGTGTGGTGTCAGGAGATCACAGCAGCACGGGATGATGGGGCGACGGGATACAGCACCACTGACTGCTTGATAACTCTTAACAGGTGTTTTACTACCTAGCCTATTTTCACCAGTAGAATAGCACTAAGTCTCTAAAAATCTCTTTTTATGATCCCATAGCTTGTCAACCAGTCAACTTTAAAGTGAACCTCTGACATCATAAAACAGGAGCTTTCAGAAAAGGCAGACAATAAGAGAGCTTTCTTTTGTAATTCACAAAAATGTATGCATACCCCCTCCAAGCTTAGAGGGAAAAAGCCTTTGATCATTTAGATTTCAAACATAACTTTTTTTTAAAGCTTAAATTCATTAAAATGAATGTGCTTTTGTGCGTGTAGTCCCTAATTTTTAATATTAGGATGCTCACTCTAAAGCTGATTGGTTAAAGGCCAGTGAGTGTCCTGGAACATCTTTGATGATATTCCAGGAACAACACAAATCTAACAAAATCAGATCAACCAGTACAGGTCATTACTTTGGTGGAAAAGGTTTGTATAGCATAGTCCACATGGGAGAAATGGACATTTCTGTACTTTAAATAATTACAGTAGAGCTGTTACCAAACTGTTTTGTTTTTTTTTTAATGAAAAGTTACCTTATCATTACTTTTGTTCACAGTGGAATTTTGCATGCCTCAGTGACATTAACCAGTATTTTTGGAGCTGTTGGCAATTTCATGTTAGCATTTTTAAATAATGAGTGACATGGTGGCTCAGTGGTTAGTGCTGCTGCCTTGTTTCAGACAGTCCAGTTTTCCTCCACATTCCAACTATAAGAACTTCAGTGTACTTGGTAGCCCTAATTGGCCCAGCATGAGTGAGTGTGTATGGGATCATGACTATGCCCTGTGATGGGCTAATACACCTCAGCCTGTGAGCCTAAAGTAGAAGTGGCAGTTAAAAAATGAATATTTGGATAGTAGTGAATGAAACCCTTTCTCAGTTAGTTACTGGATTTACTGAACTGCTTTATTTTTAGTTGATATATTGTTTTAAGAAATAAAGATGGACTATCAGAAGGAACTGATTGTCTTAAATCAATGTGACATCTTTTTACAATAGATTATTGTAATGTATGGTATTCTTAATGTGCATTCCTTACATAAACTTTCCTCTAATTAACAGCTGGCAGTCTTTAAAAAAACTCAAGGAAGTTATTCATTATTCAGAGTTCACTTACTGCAGTTTTCCTCACGCACATCTCATTTTCCTTTCCGGACCTTTCTGTTGTTTATCTTTGTGATTCTTGTTTGGCTTAGAGTGCTTGAGCATTAAAGTTTAGTCGTTACAAATCATGAACTTTTGAAATCGTAATTTAATAATAAAACAAAGTAAAATGTTGTCCCTGCAGTATTCAGAATAAATGAACATGTATATACTGTATATTATTAGAAAATATATGAATACACAGTTGTGCACCCCTTGAAGGAGTAAATAATGTTATAATGACAGCACAAAAATACCAGTTTATTTACTGATTTACAAATAATGATCTTACCTGATATATAAATTGGATGGCTTATTTTATGTGCATAGTCACATTGCTGATTCAGACCCGACATGAGATTTTTTCAGGGGTATATTCTTCAGAAGGGCATAATGGAATATGTTCTGTATCAAAAGGATGAGTGTGAATAAGGCCAGCTTAATGGTGTTTAGCCCTCACCTTGAGTGTCATTGAATGATACGCTCATTGCTGATACAAAGACGGAGAGCGAAGCTCACAGTTACGACTTGGTGGGTTTACCTGTGTCTTCATATTCCTAGGATTTGTACCCAGTATTAACTGAAACATTGTCAGCCTGGTAATGTTGGATCAGTACTAAAGCTTTGACTTTGGTATTGATAACCACTTTCGGACCTTAGTACCGGTACCAAAACAGTTCCAAAACAAATAACGGATAACTCCAAATCCCCCTGTCTTACTTCAGCCTCCCTGGTGCACCGCAACATTGCACCGCACTACACTCCGATTCCTTCTTGATAGCCATGAAGTCATGATGTAAATGTTTGTCCCAGTGAAGTCCTGATCACGTCAAAGCAATTGGATGGGGTCTTCCCCATGAAGATGTGATTGATTTTGTGAAGTTTACGAATGGGATGTTTTTTCACAACTGAAATAGAGAGTGTAAACACAAGGGTGGGGGGACATGGACTGAGAGGAAAGCTGACGTTTACTTTCTGTACCGAAAATCATGAAATGCTGGTACTGTACCATTTTAAAATTTGGCTTTTTCCTTACTTTTACCAACAGCTCAGTTGTCCAGCTGCCTCTGTCATTTGATGGGAGGAGGGTCCGGTGTGGCTTGGTTAAAGAATAGGAGTGATAAGAGTGTGTTAAACTGGCTCTGCAGGACAGATGCTTGATGTTCATTTTTAGCTAATTGTGGGCTAAGTCAGGAAAGAGATATCTTTTTTAAGAAACACTAAATTCATGCACATTGCAATACTTTCACTCGTTATAAGTTTTTAAATTACTTTTTATTATTTTACATAGTGTGTTTAAAGATATGGTTGACACAAAGCTGAACTAGCATTAGGCAAGCTGCTTTATACGATTGTAGCGGTCACTCTGGTTTACACACTGTGTTGGTGTCATGGGTCTGGGTATTGAACTTCAGAACTTGAAAGGTGAGTCTGTACATTTAGTGCAGGATTCTGAAGCAGACAGCCGAAGCCAGTCTAGTCTAGCCAGATGAGGGAAATGTGGTCATAATATTTTGAACAGGCTGTTACTCTAGCAGCAGGATTTTGAACCGGCTGTATATAAAATTAAAAACTAATAGAATCACCAGGAAATGACAACATAGTAAAACATTTTTGTACCTGATTTAAAACAAGTACAGACTCTGGAAAGTTACAGATATGCCAGAATGAGGTTTAACTACTACTGAGCTGTATGCTCAAACAATGTGTTGCAGTTCTGGAAAGTGAAGTAGAAGGCTACAGCTTTCAGTGCCCCCATATACCACTTGAGCAGGAGTTTAAAATCCTAAGATATCTTTAAAGGTGTGTAAATATGAATCTCTTCACTGGTGTGCTATTGAGGAAGAAGATAAAGTTTTATTGGATGAGAAATAATAACAAAGTGCACACTTTATTGCAAAAGACAGACCCTTGATAAATTAGTGAGCAAAGCAGCAAAATACAAAGTATAATTAAAAATAAACTTAAACTTTTCATACTACAAAGCAAAAATGACTGTGACAATGCGCATGATTGTGCAGTTTTGGCAGAAACGTTATGTTTTACATGCCAAACTACAGTTAGAGTATCTGTCATTTTTCTACAAGTGTTTGGATCTCTGAAGAGCAGATACCAGACGCTGAAGCTCTGTAGGTAGTTGCCGAAGTCCCTGTCTGTAAGCACGGAGGCTCCTTTCAGGTTCTCTCTCTACTCTTCAAATTCAGTGAGGAAGCAACAGAAGGATATGATCAAAGTGGAGTGTATGATATTATTTTTCAGGACTTTCAGAAAGCATTTGATAAGGGGCGACATGAGTGGTTGGGCATCAAACTAAAAGAAGTGGCAGTTCTGAGTGTGGAGTGTAGATGGGTGCAAAACTGGCTCAGACACAGGAAGCAGAAGATGATGGTGCGAGGAAACAAATCAGAATTGGCTGAAGTTAAGAGTGGTGTCCAGCAGGTGTCAGTGCTATTTTTAATATATATAATTGATTTGACTAGGAATATAAGTAACCAGCTGGTTAAGTCTACAGATGATACCAAGATTGGTGGATTGGGTGATAATCTGGAATCTGCTAAATCATTACAGAGGGACTTTGACAGCATACAGGCTTGGGCAGATTTGTGGCAGGTGAAATTTAATGTACGTTAAGTATTATACATAGGAAGATAGATTTATGAAAGAAACATAGCCTATGCATAATTAAATCGATCATTTTAATGGAATGCTGCATGCTCAATATGGCTTTAGATTTATTATACCAACAAAGATGTCACCATGTTGTGGAAGGGCAAATAATGTTTCTTCTAAATGCTAATTCTGCTGCACTGCTGGTTCACTTTGATATTTTTATTAGAAATATCAGTCCACAATCTTCTCAAGTGCCTCCTGCTTGGTTAATGGTGGTGCCCCACCTCACCTTGTTACGAACTAAAGCGTTCCCAAGCATAAATATCCCAAAAATGCCAACTAGAGGGGGGAAATACCATCAAACTCAGGTTAGTAATCAAGAGGGCAATTAGGAATCTTCATTAATTTAAAGATTTAGTTATAGAAAATGTTGTATGACACAAAAATAAGGTCAGAGGAGCAAAAAGACACAAGGCACATAAAGTAATTCCTTCAAAATCCCAAAAGCAAACACAGTCAGAGGTGTAGCACAGAGCTCTGGGCCTTGTACTGTACATAAGCAGTCTCTGTGGACCCCTTCCTCTCAAAAACAAACTTTTCTTTCCAGGCTTCAAAGTCCCCCACCTCAGTGGGCCCTGGGTAATCATTACCCTTTTAACCCCCCACTGTGATGCTCATGACACAGTCCTAATACAAAATTCAAAAGGCGAAGCCAAAAACAGAGCAGAAAATCCAAAAAAATATAAGAAGTTCAGAATAAGACTAGGAGACCTAACAACACCAAGAGCACATTCACAATAAACTACAAGGGACTGCCTCAGCCATTATAGGACTAAAGACAGCCCCTTGCAGAGGTGGGCAGGTGGCCCCGCCTCTTGGGGAACCACCCACAAAACACATTTCAGAATGTATATACTGTAGGGACTAAATAATCAGCACTGTTAACATACAGAATTAGCAAACTAGACATAATTGTGATATTTGAACCCCAGCCCTTGGCAGATATAACACTCCTGCCCTCCATTATTTACAACAGTGCAGCTTCTTTCTCAACAGGTCCCGGTTGCTGCAGTCTGTATGCTTCCTGCTTAATGGATTGCAGTTCAGAAGGTTAGGCAGGCAGATTTCGTAACAATGATGACAAAAAGGAATGCAACATAGCAACCTAGAAGTAAAGGTCAAAAAACAACAGTAGAGAAAAAAGCAATCACAATCATAAATGGCACAAGATGATTAAGGGAAAATGTGGCTCAAGCTGAAGCACCGATTGGAAGCGATTCCATTCCTTCTTAAAGAGACAGAGAGAGAGAGAAGAGAAGGAGCTGATTTGACATTGGACATTAGACAGAACCCGGAAAAGGCTCAAGGCAAACCTGGAAATGGACATGTACCTGAAACTAGAGTAGAATCAATGTCCAGCATGCCATTTTGTAGTTCAGTGTGTAAAAGAGAGGTGCACTTAGAGTGTTTTCTTTTATATAATGATCATTACTGGGGCACTCATATTGTATTGTACGCTTAAGAGTTACATGCCCTTAAAATGGGAACTGCTAACCCTGCCACACATTTTTTGTACTATGACCTTCAAAGCCACGCAAATTGGCATCTGAACTCTTTTGTTGTCAGTAATGCCCCATTAGCTCGACATCCTGATACCTGAAGTTAATTATTTATACTTTATTACATATATATATTATTTTAAATTATATATGAGTAAAAGAGCATTTACAAATCATTGCTTTCTGTTTTTATTTGCATTTTACATCCTGTCCCAACTTTTTTGGAAATGAAGTTGTATATTCTTGTTTTACAGAATGTATATTTATACGGTAAACAGCATGATAAACTGATTAAAACAGTGTTCACATTGGCAGTTCACATTCATTTTTGCATTTTTTTCCTATGTGGGGTTCCCACACTATAAATGGTGTCACTTTACTCACTTTTGTTTTGTTACATGTGCATTCTGTCACTGGGCACTGCCTCTGCACTTTATCCATGTCTGCTTTCTGGATGGCCTCTTGTGTTGCCTTTCACCGTAGGGTTTGTTTATAGTTCAGTATGGAGCAGGCAAGTAGGTTTATTGCCATCGAAAGTCAGCCATTTTCTAACCCAGTTAGTCCTGAACAGGGTTGTAGGAGTGCTGGAGCCTATCCCAGTTAACATAGGGCTCAAGGCAGGAAAAAACCCTGGACAGGACACCAGTCTATCGCAGGGCAAACACGCACCAAAGTCACACAAACAGGCCAATTTAGAATCACCAGTCCACCAAACCTGCTTGTCTTTGGAACTGTGGGAGGAAAACAGGGCACCTGGAGAACCACCCAAGGACACAGGCAGAACATGGAAACTCCATTCTAGGGGGAGCCAGGATGCGAACCCCAGTCTCCTTATTGCGAGGCAGCAGTGCTATCATGGAAAGTGATGTGAAGCTATTGTTGGCAGTGAAATTTTTTCCCATTGCCCATGAAAGGCCCGTCACCACCGTCACAGACAGTCTTTTTCTAGTAATCAAACGGGATCTTTCTCTAAATAGGAAATAGCATTGGGTTTATATTTTGATTTACATCAACAGCTGCCAAAAATGTGATGCCAGACTTATCTGGTTTGCTTCACTTGGGCCGTGTGAAAGGGCATCAAGAGTTCCTTTGGAATATCTACTCATCAGCGGTTGTGTTCTGCCCTTACTTATCACGCACAAAGTGTGCCAGATGTCTCATATAGTGGCAATGCTATCAATTATACCAAGCACATGTCCGTCATTAATTTGACGTAAGGAAAGGAGAACAGGCAAGATGGCACATTGTGGACAAAGCAAGCTGCAATTATTAGAACAACACATTCTGACACACCCATGCAGAGTAAACAAATCGTATTCAGGAATGCTAAAAATGTGTATATCTACCAAAAACTTGAAGTTAAAATTTTAACCATGGCATAGTATCACAGTATATGTAGTTACCTGTACAAAAGCAAAATCTAATGGAGGAATTTTGTTCAAAATAATTAAGCTTCTATCATTTTACAGTACTTACTAGTGAAACATGTGGAGCCTGGTCCTAAAATAAAAGGCCAAATAAAAACCAAGTTAAATGTAAAGAGGCCAGATTTGACAATCTCCTCGATTGTCACTATGCATTTGTGTCCCTGGGCTTTCTTGCATTCTCAATCCTGGACTTCGTCTTGAATGCCTGTGAGCCACAGCATTTGTCCGCTGCCCAGTTGGTCTTTATTCAGGATTACGTTTTGCATTCCAGTGTGGTTCATTGTGTTGTCTGCTTGTTCTTTTTCTTTCTGCTTCACTTAATTGCCTTATGTGATGTGCTTGATCATCCACAGATGACTCTGTTCATTTTTTTTCCTTCTTCTGATTATGGTGATTATTGTCAAGTAAATGGCTTCTGCAATCTGGTTGGTGCTCAACAGATGTCACTGCTCTTCTTTTTTCTTCCTGACATGTCACTTGTTTGTGCGCTCACTTTATCAAGACATATATTTTTTTGAATTTTCAAAACAGATCAAGTCATAATCTTACAGTTAAAGGCAAGGTCAAGGTTCTAGCACTAGTAGTTTGTGAATAATCACATGACAGATGGACAGACCTTAGCAGTTTATTATATACAATTGTGTTGAGTCTAATTTTGACTTAGTTTTGTTTTTTATTATTATGTCCACGTGAACTTGTCCTGCCACAAACAAACTCTCTTATGTGGTGGAATTTTGTGCAGGGATGTCTTATATGTATAAATCCTACAGAAATGTTAATTAATGATTATTTTCACTACACACTACTCACTGCTTCTACTTGTGTATGTATTCTTTCCTCAGTGTCTTCTCCATTTTTAAATATTGCTTCAAGTCTTGTTCATTTCTTTTTCATTTTGCGTCAGTTTCTTGAGTGCACAGCTCTTGTGCTTCCTTCTTTCCGGATCCATATTAAACATTTTGGTATGTTCTCTCTGAAGGGATTAGAAGTCATTGCTCAGCAATATGAACAACATTATTTAAACTGTCTTTCCTGATTACTGCTGCGTAATCCAAGGACTACTGTATATTGATTTTTATGACATTGTCTTATTCAAGAAAAAGCCGATGGACAATTAAAGGACAACTTTTTTCCCTCAGAAGTTGGGAACAATATAAAATTTGTCCAGTGTTTCACTGTTTTGGACTGAGTTGATTAATTCAAGTACAGATCCTAAATGTTCAGTGTGACTGTATTTTCCATTATCAGAATAGAAACAGCTAAGCAAGCATAAAGAAGTCAATTGCAACCGTAAATGCACAGTGAAGTTAATGACTGTTAGATTAAGAACAAAGATAAAGCAAGACTTGTTTTGTACACAGCATCATATTTGACTTAGAAAAATCAGAGTATTGTGGTGGTCTTCTGCTTGACTGGTCCTACCAGAAATTTAAAAATTCAGTTTATTGTGTCAGAGGGTTATGGCAAATGGTGTGGTGTCAGGAGATCACAGCAGCACGGGATGATGGGGCGACGGGATACAGCACCACTGACTGCTTGATAACTCTTAACAGGTGTTTTACTACCTAGCCTATTTTCACCAGTAGAATAGCACTAAGTCTCTAAAAATCTCTTTTTATGATCCCATAGCTTGTCAACCAGTCAACTTTAAAGTGAACCTCTGACATCATAAAACAGGAGCTTTCAGAAAAGGCAGACAATAAGAGAGCTTTCTTTTGTAATTCACAAAAATGTATGCATACCCCCTCCAAGCTTAGAGGGAAAAAGCCTTTGATCATTTAGATTTCAAACATAACTTTTTTTTAAAGCTTAAATTCATTAAAATGAATGTGCTTTTGTGCGTGTAGTCCCTAATTTTTAATATTAGGATGCTCACTCTAAAGCTGATTGGTTAAAGGCCAGTGAGTGTCCTGGAACATCTTTGATGATATTCCAGGAACAACACAAATCTAACAAAATCAGATCAACCAGTACAGGTCATTACTTTGGTGGAAAAGGTTTGTATAGCATAGTCCACATGGGAGAAATGGACATTTCTGTACTTTAAATAATTACAGTAGAGCTGTTACCAAACTGTTTTGTTTTTTTTTTAATGAAAAGTTACCTTATCATTACTTTTGTTCACAGTGGAATTTTGCATGCCTCAGTGACATTAACCAGTATTTTTGGAGCTGTTGGCAATTTCATGTTAGCATTTTTAAATAATGAGTGACATGGTGGCTCAGTGGTTAGTGCTGCTGCCTTGTTTCAGACAGTCCAGTTTTCCTCCACATTCCAACTATAAGAACTTCAGTGTACTTGGTAGCCCTAATTGGCCCAGCATGAGTGAGTGTGTATGGGATCATGACTATGCCCTGTGATGGGCTAATACACCTCAGCCTGTGAGCCTAAAGTAGAAGTGGCAGTTAAAAAATGAATATTTGGATAGTAGTGAATGAAACCCTTTCTCAGTTAGTTACTGGATTTACTGAACTGCTTTATTTTTAGTTGATATATTGTTTTAAGAAATAAAGATGGACTATCAGAAGGAACTGATTGTCTTAAATCAATGTGACATCTTTTTACAATAGATTATTGTAATGTATGGTATTCTTAATGTGCATTCCTTACATAAACTTTCCTCTAATTAACAGCTGGCAGTCTTTAAAAAAACTCAAGGAAGTTATTCATTATTCAGAGTTCACTTACTGCAGTTTTCCTCACGCACATCTCATTTTCCTTTCCGGACCTTTCTGTTGTTTATCTTTGTGATTCTTGTTTGGCTTAGAGTGCTTGAGCATTAAAGTTTAGTCGTTACAAATCATGAACTTTTGAAATCGTAATTTAATAATAAAACAAAGTAAAATGTTGTCCCTGCAGTATTCAGAATAAATGAACATGTATATACTGTATATTATTAGAAAATATATGAATACACAGTTGTGCACCCCTTGAAGGAGTAAATAATGTTATAATGACAGCACAAAAATACCAGTTTATTTACTGATTTACAAATAATGATCTTACCTGATATATAAATTGGATGGCTTATTTTATGTGCATAGTCACATTGCTGATTCAGACCCGACATGAGATTTTTTCAGGGGTATATTCTTCAGAAGGGCATAATGGAATATGTTCTGTATCAAAAGGATGAGTGTGAATAAGGCCAGCTTAATGGTGTTTAGCCCTCACCTTGAGTGTCATTGAATGATACGCTCATTGCTGATACAAAGACGGAGAGCGAAGCTCACAGTTACGACTTGGTGGGTTTACCTGTGTCTTCATATTCCTAGGATTTGTACCCAGTATTAACTGAAACATTGTCAGCCTGGTAATGTTGGATCAGTACTAAAGCTTTGACTTTGGTATTGATAACCACTTTCGGACCTTAGTACCGGTACCAAAACAGTTCCAAAACAAATAACGGATAACTCCAAATCCCCCTGTCTTACTTCAGCCTCCCTGGTGCACCGCAACATTGCACCGCACTACACTCCGATTCCTTCTTGATAGCCATGAAGTCATGATGTAAATGTTTGTCCCAGTGAAGTCCTGATCACGTCAAAGCAATTGGATGGGGTCTTCCCCATGAAGATGTGATTGATTTTGTGAAGTTTACGAATGGGATGTTTTTTCACAACTGAAATAGAGAGTGTAAACACAAGGGTGGGGGGACATGGACTGAGAGGAAAGCTGACGTTTACTTTCTGTACCGAAAATCATGAAATGCTGGTACTGTACCATTTTAAAATTTGGCTTTTTCCTTACTTTTACCAACAGCTCAGTTGTCCAGCTGCCTCTGTCATTTGATGGGAGGAGGGTCCGGTGTGGCTTGGTTAAAGAATAGGAGTGATAAGAGTGTGTTAAACTGGCTCTGCAGGACAGATGCTTGATGTTCATTTTTAGCTAATTGTGGGCTAAGTCAGGAAAGAGATATCTTTTTTAAGAAACACTAAATTCATGCACATTGCAATACTTTCACTCGTTATAAGTTTTTAAATTACTTTTTATTATTTTACATAGTGTGTTTAAAGATATGGTTGACACAAAGCTGAACTAGCATTAGGCAAGCTGCTTTATACGATTGTAGCGGTCACTCTGGTTTACACACTGTGTTGGTGTCATGGGTCTGGGTATTGAACTTCAGAACTTGAAAGGTGAGTCTGTACATTTAGTGCAGGATTCTGAAGCAGACAGCCGAAGCCAGTCTAGTCTAGCCAGATGAGGGAAATGTGGTCATAATATTTTGAACAGGCTGTTACTCTAGCAGCAGGATTTTGAACCGGCTGTATATAAAATTAAAAACTAATAGAATCACCAGGAAATGACAACATAGTAAAACATTTTTGTACCTGATTTAAAACAAGTACAGACTCTGGAAAGTTACAGATATGCCAGAATGAGGTTTAACTACTACTGAGCTGTATGCTCAAACAATGTGTTGCAGTTCTGGAAAGTGAAGTAGAAGGCTACAGCTTTCAGTGCCCCCATATACCACTTGAGCAGGAGTTTAAAATCCTAAGATATCTTTAAAGGTGTGTAAATATGAATCTCTTCACTGGTGTGCTATTGAGGAAGAAGATAAAGTTTTATTGGATGAGAAATAATAACAAAGTGCACACTTTATTGCAAAAGACAGACCCTTGATAAATTAGTGAGCAAAGCAGCAAAATACAAAGTATAATTAAAAATAAACTTAAACTTTTCATACTACAAAGCAAAAATGACTGTGACAATGCGCATGATTGTGCAGTTTTGGCAGAAACGTTATGTTTTACATGCCAAACTACAGTTAGAGTATCTGTCATTTTTCTACAAGTGTTTGGATCTCTGAAGAGCAGATACCAGACGCTGAAGCTCTGTAGGTAGTTGCCGAAGTCCCTGTCTGTAAGCACGGAGGCTCCTTTCAGGTTCTCTCTCTACTCTTCAAATTCAGTGAGGAAGCAACAGAAGGATATGATCAAAGTGGAGTGTATGATATTATTTTTCAGGACTTTCAGAAAGCATTTGATAAGGGGCGACATGAGTGGTTGGGCATCAAACTAAAAGAAGTGGCAGTTCTGAGTGTGGAGTGTAGATGGGTGCAAAACTGGCTCAGACACAGGAAGCAGAAGATGATGGTGCGAGGAAACAAATCAGAATTGGCTGAAGTTAAGAGTGGTGTCCAGCAGGTGTCAGTGCTATTTTTAATATATATAATTGATTTGACTAGGAATATAAGTAACCAGCTGGTTAAGTCTACAGATGATACCAAGATTGGTGGATTGGGTGATAATCTGGAATCTGCTAAATCATTACAGAGGGACTTTGACAGCATACAGGCTTGGGCAGATTTGTGGCAGGTGAAATTTAATGTACGTTAAGTATTATACATAGGAAGTAAAAAATGTTAGGTTTGAATATAAAATGGAAGGTCTGAAAATTGAGAGTACACCTTATGAGAAGGATTTAGGAGTTGTAGTGGACTGCCAGACAGCGTTCAGAAGCAATTAAGAAGGCTAACAGAATGTGAGGTTATATAACACCCTGACACGTAGAGTACAAGTCCAAGGAGGTTTATAACACACTGGTGAGGCCTCATGTGGAGTATTGTGTACAGTTTTGGTCTCCAGGCTACAAAAAGGTGTGTTAGAACAAACCACACCCGGTCAACAAACAGCAACGTTTCTTTAAACATTCTGGTGCAGTAAAATGGAAGGTGTAACACGATTCCCTGTCTGATGGTATTTAATTCTTTTTCTGTGAAAAAATGGTAATCACAGCACCAAAAACCAAGATATGTTTAATGGGTTAACAATGTAAAAAAACTATATTTCACTTCAGTGCTTATGTATTCCTGAAAGACTGCTTTACTATTTTACAGTTCTTTACCTTCATTATTTGACAGTTTTACACTGTAAAATGAACAGACATTTTTTACAGTGTGCAGTTGAAGCAAGATTACTTTTTCTCAAGGTTCATTTATTGTTTTTAGAGCCTTAAGACCATCCATCCATTTTCAAAGTCTGTTAATCCATTTCAGGATTGTGGAGGCTGTCATAGCAGCACTGGGCACAAACCACCCTCAAGCAGGCCAGCAGTCCACATACACAGCAGGTCACACATACACACTGTGATTGATGGCTGGGACGCCCTGAGGATGGAAGGATGGGAGGCGGCAGCTACTTTTGGACACTGCCACCCCCAAAACATTAGATGGCAGCTCCTGTGGAGTGTAGCGGTGCCCCAGGGCTTGGAGTGTGCTTTCTCAGCCCTGTTGGTTACCGTGGGTGCCACCAGGGGGAGCTGTGAAAGGACCGGAGAAGCCATGCCTCATTCATAGTCCGTAAGTACTCACAAGTCACAAGGATGGAAGCTCCAAAGTACTTCCGGGCTGAAGAAAAAGCCAGTTCTCCATCTGACCCAAAAGTGCTAACAAGTCACGTGGGTGGAAGGACAGAAGCGCTTCTTGGTCAAGGACTATATAAAGGACTGCTGTGAACCTAGCAAGTGAGCTGAAGTCGGGAGGAATAGGAAAGAGCTTGCTGGGAGGTGTGGAGTAGAGATTTGTGTTTAAATATTATTGTTATTGGTGTTTACTTGCCTGTTTAATGGTGGCTGTGGTGCTTAAAGGACATTATTTAAAAGAAGAAATTAAATAACTTCTGGGTGCTTTACCTGTGTCCATCTGTTCGGGAAAAAAAGGGAAACAGTGCCACCTAGCATCCACACATTGACATCACACAAACACCTGCACTAAGCACTACACCATTTAAGGCAAACCACCACCATAGTTTTGAAATGTGGGAGAAAAACAAGAGTACCTGGGGAACATCAGACAGAGACAGAAGATGAAATTGCAAACTCCACAAGAGACAGTGGTTGCGTTCAGGATTTTAATCATGTCAATTGCACATTTGAGGCAGCAGCACTAACCACTGTGCTGCTGTTTGGTTCACCTTGAAGCCAGTACATTTAATATAAGTTCCTCTGTGTGTAATTAAAGATTAATGTAGCCTAGTGTTGTTGCCAGTTTCAAGAAATGATTGCTCTTTGAAACAGTGAAATATGCTGAATTTTGTCATTTTAAATGCTGGCTGTTGTGGAACATTTTTAGTTTGAAAAGTGTGCCCATGCAGATGAAATGTAAGGTTTGAAATTCAGAATGAAGGTGAGAATTCCTGAGGTTCAGTAGGATTAAGTGCATTAGCTGAAAAAATGAATTGTTGATCCCGAGTTCCCACAGGGGTGTGGCACAGTAAATCTGTGGTCAGGTTTTTCACTTCATAGCTCCAGGAGACTTGGTTTGAATATCAGAACAGACACTCTGGATTTGGAGTTGGCACATTCCTCCTTGTGTGTGTGAGCATGCCCCCCCCTCACCCCCACCCCCAACCCCCCAGGTTACTTATATTTTCCACTCACATCACAAAACTTTCAGCTTGAGTAACTGACAGCTCTAAATTGGCCACATTTTGAGTGAGTTGGGTGTAGAACTGGATGATAACACAGTGTTGTTAATTTTTACTGTTTTAAGCTCCTTGATGAGTGTTGAATCATTTTCAATATTTAGGTGATATTCAGTATGGAGGACAGAATGGAGCTGAGTTATTCATCACACCTCCTTCCATCTTCTGAAGGTCCCACCCAGTTAAGCAGAGACAAGATTAAAGTGACGTTTCCAAACCACAGAGCACAAATTTGGGTCTATCGTGACTGTCACCTGAATATGTGTCAGGTCGGGTGTTAATCAAGTGTAGCGTAAATTCAGTAAAACTCAGAAACTAACACCAAATTTTTAAATATCACAAGAAACAAAGTTTTCTGGTTGTTTGATTTTTATGCCTCTTATAACTTCTGTGCTTGTTTGTGAATGTCATATTATTCTCCTTTGACACTGGTGTATGAGTTACATGTTAACCTTCAGGTGCCTTAATTATAACTTATATGTTAAAACCCTTAAACAGATATTGCAGCAAGTAAATGGCCATGGATTTTCACATTTTTACAGAATCTATTTATTGCAGTCCTTCTCCTTGTTCGTCAAACACCTGCTTATGTATGCAGCACAAACACTATGCCCTAGGCTGTAAGTAATTAAGCTGGGTTGTGCGGTAATGCGGGTCTTCACTTCAGTCTGCATGCACATACAGCCAACTAACTGACAGCATTTGTCATCACTTCAGTGATGTGCAGAACTTATCAAAGCTTGCTTTTTGTTAAATAGCTAGCAAGCAACAGAACACAAGTGAAGGTTAAATGCTGCAACTTACTGGGTTAATTCACATTCAGGCATGGGCAATGACAGCAGACAAAATCTGGTACAAGACAACTAAATTATTGATAAATAGAATGTGTGTTTTTTCATGCAATAGGCTGACACCAAAGCCAGGATTGTTAATAAACTAGTAGATAGATAGATAGATAGATAGATAGATAGATAGATAGATAGATAGATAGATAGATAGATAGATAGATAGATAGATAGATAGATAGATAGATAGATAGATAGATAGATAGATAGATAGATAGATACTTTATTAATCCCAAGGGGAAATTCACATACTCCAGCAGCAAAAAATATTAAATTAAACAGTAATAAAAAATGCAGGTAAAAAACAGACAATAACTTGAATAATGTTCAACGTTTACCCCCTCTGGTGGAATTGAAGAGACGCATAGTTTGGGGGAGGAATGATCTTCTCAGTCTGTCAGTGGAGCAGGACAGTGACAGCAGTCTGTCGCTGAAACTGCTCCTCTGTCTGGAGATGACACTGTTTAATGGATGTAGTGGATTTTCCATAATTGATAGGAGCCTGCTGAGTGCCCGTTGCTCTGCTACGGATGTCAAACCGTCCAGCTCTATGCCAACAATAGAGCCTGCCTTCCTCACCAGTTTGTCCAGGCGTGAGGCATCCTTCTTCTTAATGCTACCTCCCCAGCACACCACTGCGTAGAAGAGGGCACTCGCCACAGCCATCTGATAGAACATCTGCAGCATCTTACTGTGTTTAATTATCTCCCAAACAATGATAAAGTAAATTTTATTTTGATTTTATTATCTGTATCTTATATACTACTGCTACTGTAATGGCATTTAAGAGCCAGGTTTCACCAAAGAGTGTGGAAGGATTGTATTCTGAGGAGAGAGAAAGAGAGAGAGGTTAGGAGCAAGTGCCGATACAGCACATTGCTGCACCAACCACATGACAAACCAACACAGGATCCAGATTAGGACCCGAGTGCAGCCATGCAGCGAGTGACACCTCAGCACCACACTAGATTAGATGGGGTGGAACAGTGTGAGGTTTTTTTATGGTAGCTGGAGTGCCAATTCTGCCCCCAAGATTTTTCCTGCAGGTTGGAGGGCCTACATGCAGGGCTGGATGCAGAGTAACATCATACCCAGGACAGAGCAATTGCAGGTTAAGGGCCTTGCTCAAGGGCCCAACGAAGTAGAGTCACTTTTTGGCATTTACAGGATTCAAACCGGCAACCTTCCGATTGCCAGTGCAGATCCCTAGCCTTAGAGCCACCACTCTACCTATTATTCTGAGTAACAGGTTAAACACTGCTGATGATAAATATATAAGTATATGAATATCCTAACACTTTTGATTTCAGTTTTATTCATATTTTTATTTATTTATCTAAAATTGAATCTTTGAACACTCTTTTACATTGTATTTTAATTGCAAGTGATCTTTCTAGTATACATAAAGATTTAATGATTATATATTATAATACATCTCATTGTTGCTCCAAATACTTTTTACTTTCTTGTATACAAAGTATAAGAAAAGTACTGTGATCGTCCAAAGATTCGATGTCGAGATTTTGATGAATACCATCTCGATGTTTTAGACCTCCCTGATTGTCTCGCATACGAAGTATAGGGAAAGTATTGGAATCCCTCAAAAAACCCATTTCAAGATTTTGATGAATACCATTTTTGGAATTATGCGTGTGTGGGTGTGTGTGTGTGTAAGTAAACACAATAACTTATGTATGTTTTCACTTTGGTCAACCAAATTTTGCATACAAGTATTAGGTTCAAAATGTAGATTTCTATCAACTTTTGGGCAATCCATTAAACGGAAGTGGTACTTTACCTTTTATTCATGCAGCTGCAGAGTCCAATTTATTCAACTTTACTTTTATAGTAATTGTTCAATATATTATTAATTTGATTTGATTTGTTGTTGATGGTTCTTTAATGTACATAATATTAAAATATAATCGTTGTCTTGTGGTTTACTCCTCAAATATCCATGCCTATCTCTGAGTACACGAGAAAGTCTAAGGGAGACCACTCCCGATTTTTTGTAGTAGTAATTATTTTTCGCCTGATCACTTATCCCCTACTTGACTGTTTATGTGATAGTGTCCTGTAATGCGGACACTCCCAGTTTGTTCCTGCATTACTCCGAATGCTACTGGGAAAGGCTGTAGCTACCTGTGAAGACAATTCTATAAAGAGAGACGGGTTTCTACACAAATGTGAAACAGGCACAATGCCATAGACGTTTACATTTCAAATTATCCATTACCATTCCTCCGGCCTGTAACTTTTAATGAATGTTAAAAGATATGCAATATGAAGGGGGCACAATAATGTTAGCCGATGGTTATTTTGCCAACCAGAAGGGTCATCTATGAAAAGGAAGTGCACAAGGATCGTGAATGGTGTGACTTTTGCTTTGGAGAGAAAAAAATTGGCATTCATGTGTTGCTTTGTCCTTCCTTATATGCCCTAACTTTATTAATGACTTGGGAAATTCCTCATTCATCTGACAAACCAGAAGCACCCCAATGATTCAGTATCATAAGACACTAAACTGAAAATAGCTGAATGGAAAGAAAACCTGAAGTGACTTTTTCACACTGCTGCAGGTTCTCATAGCAGTTACTTTTTTAAATCGTGTCCTGTCCATGCCTGTTACAAGGCACCATTTAGTCCTTCTAATTCAGAAGACAGAATCATCTGGCCTTGTGTGTTATTTTTACAAACATGAATTACAACAATTTTAGGCAGTTTTTAAACACCTCATGCCAAACTAGTTTTCAGATATCAAAGAATTGCTCCAGTCTGAAGCAGTTTAGCCATTTACAGTATCTGTTCATTGAACCTGCTTTATCAGGGTGGATTTAGTGTATTTATGTAGCATGCCATACTTCAAGTTAGTCTGCTTTTTATTTATTAAGGAACATTTAGTTAGAGTTCTTTTATTGTATGAAAGATTTGGTTACTTTTTTGCTTTGTGAAAATTGTTGTGTTCTTTTCTTTATCATTTATACTATAATATATGAAGCTGTTGCTTCCCATACCTGTGATAATTTTCACTTCCTTATAACACTGCTAGTAAAAAGCAGTTTTAGAAAATGGAAGGATGGTTTGAGTAAACAAGTATTGAACTTAGGTTATCTTTGCTTAATATTGGCAGACTTAATATTATTTGTCTTTGCAAACCACAAGATTGTTAGTTCATTGCTTAAAGCTGTGCCGATCATTTACAAAGAACAAACGTAGAATGGCCAGTTAACCTAACTTGCATGTCTTTGGGAAGCTGGAGGAAACTGGAGTACCCAGAGAAAAGCAAGCATAGAGACCCCAAGATTATGCAGATTTCAGATCAATTACAACCACAGACAGGATTCTAAACCAGCATGTAGGATCTGAGAGGAAGTGTTATGGATGCATAGGAGTGCCGAGGATTAATGTGAGCATTAAAATGACCAGGAAATGACTGAGAAGTGAGAAATCATGGTACTCTGACAAGCATGGGTCAGAGTACTGAATGAGCCAAGACAAGAAAGAGTGACAAGAATCAAAGGGCAAGACAAAAATCAAACTCAGAGTCAAAAAGGGGTCGTAAGCAGAACACATATTCTTAACGCTTAGGCCATACATGGAAATGAAGCTAATTATCACTGCAAGGTTCTTGCATATACCAAGGGATAATGCACGGCACGATTACAGCTGTATTTATAGGATAACTTCCATTACACCATCAGCATGACACTTGAGGACACGTAACCATCAAAACTACATTGTATGATTAAAAAAAAGAGTAAGAATTTACTAAAAGTCAACTTTTAAATTTTAAGGCAAAACATGAAAATAATACCAGAAGGGCTTCTTCATGATTAGAACCCCCCAGTATAGGGAGAAAAACACAAATAAATAAAAGTTATTATTACAGACAGCACTACTGTGCCACCCAAGACAAAGCATTGTCTTAGTAAATAAGCATAACTCTGCATTGCCACCGTAACTAGTCCTTGATGTGAAAATGGGCTGAATCAGAAAATGCAACATATCATATTTTTGCTAAAAATTGCTTTCAGCTAGGGTGACCAGATTTTCTAAGTCATAAACCGGGACTTGCCCTTCAGGTTTTGTGGGCAAAGCAATTTATAGTATATATATATATATATAATCAAGGGGAGGTAATGCCCATGCACTCCCAAGGTGTTTTGCATGCTCAATTATACCAGCAATAAATCAAAGAGTAGGGCCTGCCCTTGGTTTATCATGCATGCAAATAAATAGATTTTAACATTATCTGTGGTAGTAGACCTATGTTTGCTGCACAGTAAAACTTGATTAGATGGACAGCCTGTTAAAACCGGGACATATTGATATTTTTAAACTATTTGTCAGGACACATAGCCTGCAGTCGAGACTGTCCCGGATAAATAGGGATGTCTGGTCCCCCTTCTTTAAGCTAAAGGAGCTTAATTATTTATTTATCTTCATTGTAAAGTTGTGTCCAGGTTGACAGGGAGAATTATCCCTTCACCATTCAAGAAAAAAGAGAATCCTTGTAATTAAAATTATTTTGATTAGAAAGTTTGGCAGTTGAATTAGTCATCCACATCAGAAGTACATACAGTATCCACACAACTCCTTTACATTAGGCATATGTCACCAGACAAGCTGGTTGTATTCAAGTTGCACTCAGAACTCACCTTATGACTGTGTACCCCATTGTAATTTGAAAATGAGTTGTTCAAAGGGAAAAAATCAGTAGGTCCTATTAACGATTAAATGAGAGTGTTTGAAGTGGAGATTTTAAAATTCTGACGTCTTGAGTCTTACTGCTTAAAAAATGTCCTCTTAGTTTTAACATGGGTAATCGTGTGCTTTCTTAAAATAAAGGCAGTTAGTTACACCTATGTATTTATAGCTAGTTTTATAAGAAGTTAATAGAATTAAGGAAGTGCTGTAGAAGCCATGAGGTGCTATTAACAGCTTGGCAAAAAAGCACAATAGAACAAAGAATTTGTTACTTAAGTAACAAAATACTTGATTGTATCTTTCATTTCTTGTGTTTATGAAATGTATGCTCTATTACCAACTATCACTCTGTTATATAAAAACTTTTTTTCTTTCAAAAGCAGATCCCATCATCCAGAAAATCAAAGCAAAAAAAAAAAAAAAACAAAGCAAGACATTTCCAGTTCCAGTCCCAACTCAGTCACTGACTTTTGTAATGACATGAAATAATCACGACTCTTCGTCTGCCAGATGAAGTGTGAAAGGAGGGTACAGCAGATAATCCTTCAACAGAGAAACACTGGCAACACCCTATCCTGTTAGGAGATTTTTCAGTTCAAAGGTAAGCACTTTCATGCCTGGAGTTAAAATCATTTGGCCGTGCCTTACGTTTAATGCTCACCAATACAGACTGTTTTTTTTTTAATTTTTGGGCAAGTTGTATAACTTTTAAGACATGCAATCTTAGTACTTAATGCTTTCTCTGCAATTTGACAAAATCCCATGTTGTTAAACATAAGATAAAGATTAGGAAGAGGGTGTGTTTTTATGTCTTGGATCACAAACACTAATTTATAGAGATGTTCATGCTCAGTATTGGCCGGACCATACTTCTTAATACTTGATATGCGAATATCTGCATAGCTTACCTTTAGGCAGAAAAGCTGAGCAATTGTTTTCTGCTTATTCCAAGTGACAAGTCTGAACCAGTTTTCTGAGGGCTTGTTGAAGAACCAGCAGGAAACTTAGGTTTATATTATAAGCAAGCTACTGTAATGGCAATACACAGAATTTCTTAGTTTCTGATTATTCATTTTTTCATAAAGTTACAATGTAAGGCAAGCAGTATCCTCTAAAGGTAAGTTGTTCTTTTAGTGAGTAGTAACATCTAAATAAAGTTATCTGTTACATTGATGAATATTGTACATTTGTTCCCATGTTATTGCTTGCATTAGAAAGTATAGCTAGAAAAGTGGTTATTTTTTCTACCAAATGAATATTTTAGTAGTGAATTACATACTTCAGCAGGTATATTTCTTTGTTTTAAGTTAAATATAAATTTCTTAGTGTATATTGGCACTTTATGAAAACTCTGTATTTTGGTGTCTCATTAGTTTGGCTGGTTAAGATTTCTAGCCTGCCCAGGAAACACCAGCTTTAGGAAATGTCAGAGAAACAGAATAAGCATAACGTATGTATACAGTATATAAGAGACATAAATGAAATCCTGTATTCGTCTCTGGTGTAACAATTAAGAGCAACATTTTTTTGTCAATGGTTTTTGAAACATGCAATAATTTATTTAGAGTTTTTTGGGTTTTTTTATTTTATTTTTGTACTCAGTTGCTCAGAATGCCTGCTGTGGCTTATATACAGAGTACAAAAGTAACATTTTTGCCTCTTTTAAAGGGCAAAATGATGAAGAAGGAAGTTAATACGTGAGAATTTTTTTTTTAATTTAGCTTGATTACTTTCTAATTACTCTTTTTACAATAAAACCCAGGCCAGGACAGTCACCAAATAGGAAACAAATGAATTAAATGGAAGTAACATATGCAATGGTTGGGAGCATGCGCTGATTACAGCATGTTGCTGCACCCACCACACAGTAAACCATCCAGATTGAGATCCGAGTGCAACTGTGCAGCGGGTGACACCTCAGCACCACACTGAACAGTGTGAGGTTTTATACAGTGACTGGTTTTCTCCAGGTTTTCCCTGCAAGTTGTAGGACCTGCTTGTAGGACCTGATGCAGTCATACCCAGGATGGAGCAATTGCAGGTTAAGGGCCTTGCTCAGGGGCCCAACGAAATGGAGTCACTTCTGGCGTTTTATGGGATTTGAACAGATCCCTAGCCTCAGAGCCACCACTCTGTGCACAAATAAATTATAGTACAAAGACTGTCTATAGTAGCATTGTAAACCAGTGCTTGTGTTTATTAAGCGTCTCAGAGTAGGAAAACAATCCTGATTGGACATGAAGTGTATTTCCCCAAGTGTGGAAGAACATTTCACAACACACAGGTTGTCATGGATGCAAACTGTTGTAGCAGCTGGCATATTACCCTGAAGATAAGGCTGGAGGATGATAGACAGTGAAATGACACACAGATACGCCTCCTTTTGCATTCCACAAACCCCAGGAATATTCACATTACACTTACAAGCCTAGGATGGTTCAAGAAGGCAGATGATTACTCTCAAATCAGTAGGTTAACACAGCCTCCCAGACAATGGGGGGATCATGGAGAGAGAGACATAATGTGCAACTCTGGAAGAAGATCAGGAACAATGGAATAGGTAGTGTGACTTCACAACTAGCCCCAGAATAGCCATTTCAGTAACTGTTATTTTACAAGGTGTATCATGTGGCCTAAATGTCGGAAAGGTGATTGTTCTAGAAGTATGGCTGTGAATCATTTACTGTTAAATAAAGTTGACCGTTATGGGGCTTAATTTTCATTTGGTGTGTCTTGGTCTTTCCATCTCACTGCTTGCTACTTTATTATTCTTAATGTTACTAAGTGTCCCAGTTTAACGCATGACTCTTGAGTACTTCACAAGAGTGGCATAAACCTATTTTTTAATGTAATCACATTCCTTTGAATATTATGAATATCATCTTTTTGGAGAAGCCTTAGCCTTAGTATCAGAAAACTACAAAAAGTCATTATGATTTCCAGGAAACTACAAAATTCCTACATGTGTGCCATTTTACAGGTCGGGGTGCCATAAAATCGTGACGTCATTCATTCTCAAAAGTGGACACCTACTCCTCACTGGCAGTGGGTGCGGGAGGCTTCATAACTGCTCATGTCATACTGTGGGGTAGCACAAATTCTTATACTAGTCAGATGATCAGTTCAAGTCCTAGGGGTAATTCTGTGATGCTTGATAAACACAGATACGGTACACAGACAATAGAGTGTGTGCAGAGTTCAGTTTTCAAGTGTTTAGATTTAAAATCTTCAAGAGAAGTGAAGCACCCTAGTTCAGAAGTTTCTTATAAACCATTACACCTGCAACAGGCAAAGTAACTAAAATCCATTTTTACAAATTGCAAAGTATGGTAAGGTACAGTAAATAAAATAATAACTGTAGGCTATAATTAGATATCCATCCATCCATCCATTTTCCAACCCGCTGAATCCGAACACAGGGTCACGGGGGTCTGCTGGAGCCAATCCCAGCCAACACAGGGCACAAGGCAGGAACCAATCCCAGGCAGGGTGCCAACCCACCACAGGACACACACAAACACACCCACACACCAAGCACACACTAGAGCCAATTTAGAATCGCCAATCCACCTAACCTGCATGTTTTTGGACTGTGGGAGGAAACCGGAGCGCCCGGAGGAAACCCACACAGACACAGAGAGAACATGCAAACTCCATGCAGGGAGGACCCAGGAAGCGAACCTGGGTCTCCTAACTGCGAGGCAGCAGCGCTACCACTGCACCACTGTGCCGCCCATAATTAGATATGATACATTGAAAATAAAAACATCTATAGGGTGCAAAACATAAGTTGTATGATCAAGGAAGTGGCACTCTGGTGAGTGAAGCTGTTTGTGTATTTGTGGGACACAGAGGCCCCCTAGTAGTCTGCTCCCTTTCTTAATGTGCCAGTGTCCTAGAGCTCATGCTGAGCCAAAAGAGTCTGCTGAAGAGCTGTCTTGGGACAAACTCGTTTTTTTTTCTTTTCTCATTGTCATTTCTCTTGGGGATGAACCACAATATCCCTATATTTGTATAGACTTTATCTTTTATTTTTTTCATATTAGTTTTCCCAATTTCTTTATATCATTTGTGCATTTGTGAAAAGTGGCACGCTTAGAAAAATAAACTGTTAAGATGGATATTTTACGTATGTACTGTATGTCTTTTGTTTGCTGATGTAACCTGAGTTTGCAGTTAGGACACCTTCTTTCATAGTTTTTGTCAGAGTGTATAATGTAAATTTCAGTCCAATAATTAACAACGGTTGATTCTTCATGTAGCAACTACTTAAGTACTGTCTTTCAAATTCATCTATTCACTCTTCAACAAATAGCCACCTCACAAAATACTTAATGGTGGTAAAGATTCCACGTGCTGGAGTAATCTTGGTTGTCTTGAGTGATGAAGAATTGCTTATACAAATGGAGTACAAAGTGTTTTTTGTAAGTTGAAACTTCCCCTTTAAAATGTTTAGACACTGTGCTCTGTATTTAACTACAGCATAATAAAACATTTTCATTGTGTATATTTTAAGATGCATATATAATGAATATTTTAAAGAAATAATTGTTACAGATGGTGTTCTTTAATTGGCTATTTTCCCTTATGCGATTGTTAGCTTTTAAAATCATTAAACTATGTTTTAATGTTTCTTCCAAATTACAATTTTAGTAGGAAATTTTTACATCAAAAGATTTCTCTTTTAGTCTGAGGGAAAATGGAAATTAGGGTGTGACCAAAGAAAACACAGATGGTAAAACATTTGGGAATGAAGCTGAAAAATACTTCTCTTTATATTTATATAATAACTTATAAATGTGATTTATATAAACTTTGTGCTACATATAAAAGCATGACTTTGCTTGCACTTTTTTTGTTTTTATAAATGGAGACTATAAATGCTTCAATATAATAGAATTTTGAAGAAACCAAAATAGTTGTGTAAGCTGTGAACACCAACCTCACAGAGACCTGTTCCAGTGTAAATAAATGGTGTACTCACAGGAAAACTGACATATACCAATACAATTCTTCTCCTTGTTCCCTCTCTCCTTCCACTCCTCCAGGTGAGCTTTGTCTTTCTTCCTCCCCACTCCAACTTGTCTGGATGGGGTTGAGTGGTATCTTTTGTCTTGGACCTGTAAACACTCCTGGTGTTAGGGCACAACACAGTGGAAGTAATTCTGGGTCAATCGTCCCAAAAAGTATGGCTTAGGAATCCCTTCAGCTCCCCCTGGTGCCGCCCCCAGAACCCAACAATGCTGCTCTATGGGACTACAGGTCTCAGCATAGGCGTCCATGAGGCAATTCTAATTTAGGGTGGCTACCACCTAGCATATTGGGGGACAAAATATTTATAAGTGCTCATCTCCCCTGGTCCTTCCATTGTACTGGCCTCCCAGCCAGGAAAGGATCCTTGTTGAATCCCATCTGGGACGCCAGTCTCTGCCTGCCATCCATTACAAAGCAAGTAATTGAATTCTTCTAAGATACAGAGACCTTCTTAGTTTAATAGCTGGGATTGCACATTGTTCCGTGTTGGGCTGTTTCACTAGATACTCGTTTTCTTTTGTTAATGTGATGTGCTATATTTAGGGCTACAACTAAGGACTGTTACTCTAACAAAATCATTTGGTCAATTACTGCTCGAATTAACTGATTAATTGGAGGTTTAAAAAATTCAACATTTGTTCATAAAAGTTTTATTTATACAATGCTCTCCTTCATAAGAATAAAACAAATGACATAGTTTGTGCATAGTAACAATTCTTGTTACGAAGTGCAAGGCCACTCTTAACACTTTCAAAGGCTGTTTTTGACAAAAGCTGACATCAAGGTGTTAAGTGTTGCCAAAATGTTTGATTTTATCTGGTAGATGGCAGCAAAGATCATTAGATGAACTGAGTCCCATGCACTAAAGCATTAAAAATACAGACCACTGCTTCTATCAAAAAAATACGAGATGTTCTGCAAATTGCTGATAAATTGGATTCTGCACTGTCAGGTGACAAAGTGACTTTAAGGATGCAATTGTTATACGCTCCAGGAGCGTGGGAAAGGCAATATATAAATATAATTATTATTATTATTATTATTATTATTATTATTATTATCTCCAAGTGTGAAGTAGAAGTACCATTACTCTGGTATGTTTTGTTTTCTGGTGTTTCTTACATTGCAGATGTGCTTCCATGCCAAGTGAGCTTTTCTGTAAAGATCTTGCCAGACACAGATTTCTTACCAGATGTAAAGCTTAAATGACTCCACACTTCAGAGTTCATTTGTCTATGTCCCTCTCTCTCTTTCAAATTTCAAAATATGATTAACTTTACTCCCGGTTAATGAAGTGACTTAAGTAATACGAAAGAAAGCAACAAATCGATAACAGAATTCTTTGTGAACTATTTTCATTACTGATGATTATCAATGACATCAATTAGTTATTGCAGTCCATGTTAGATTCACTTTAAAATTTTACTGCCACTTTAAAGGAGTTGTCTGTAGCTCATCCAGCTCACTTTATTTGCTCACTTAGTCGTAATGGATATCTTATACTGTATATAAACGTCTATGCATGGAAGTGTGCGTGTCTGTCCAGCCAGGAAGTGAGAGGTGGAGTCAGGGTAAGGGCACAAGCGAAGCAAACACGTAGGCAATACAAAACCTCCTAGGAGAGAGATGCCCAAAGTAGTTCCTTTCAATTACCTGACATCTCTACATGTAAAATTTTTTTCTGATGATTTCAATAGTTTCTAGGAAAAGCACGGGCTTACACAGCTAGTAAAATATAATATACATCTTGCAGACAGTGGATTTTACTAGTACAAAAAGTATTGCTTTCTGCACACACCATAATCATTGTGGTGGTCTGTGATTATGCACATTAAAGTAACATGCACACAGTGTAATGGGGATTTTTTTGATGAATAAAATATATGTATAATTTACAAAACGTATTATTTTTATATGACCATTTGACTGAATATTTGTTTAAATTAGTAATTTTCTGTGTTTAAATTGTTTGAACGACTTATGTATAATTAGCATTCTTTATTATAAATATTGACTAGGGAAGAAGAAAATGAAACACACTGACTCACAGATATCTGAACAATTAAATGTGAATAGTGTGATAGGTGACTGATATTTTAGTTGAGGTCCTGTCCCTCTGTGGTCATAACAGATCCCCGGGCATTTTTCGTGAAGAGTAAGCTGTTTACTGATGTCCTAGCTAAATTGCCCACCAATGCCTGGTAATACCAGCCCCCCTAATTGTCCCCTGTTTCTTATTGGCTATCTGTCTCTCTCTCTCTCTCCCCTTCATCACCTAAAAACTAATGTGTGGTGAGTGTACTGGCACAAAACTGGCTGCCATCGCATCATCCAGGTGGATAATGTACATTGCTGGTGGCTGAAGTAATTCCCTACTGTCTGTGTAAAATGCTTTGAGCAGGTTAGAAAAGCACTACATATAATGTAATTAATTGTTATTATTATTATTGATTTGGAGTACATTTAGAGAGTCCCGAGGGAGGTGGGGGACATTGAGTCCGAATGGGCTATGTTCTGTGCCTCTATTGTTGAGGTGGCTGGCCAGAGCTGTGGCCGTAAGGTGGTTGGTGCCTGTCGTGGTGGCAATCCCCGAACCCGTTGGTGGACACCGGTGGTGAAGGATGCCATCAAGTTAAAGAAGGAGTACTTCAGGACCCTTTTGTCCTGTAGGACTCCAGAGGTGGCTAACAGGTACCGGCAGGCCAAGTGGAATGCGGCTTCGGTGGTTGCTGAGACAAAAACTCGGGCGTGGGAGGATTTTGGGGAGGCCATGGAGAGCGACTTCCGGATGGCTTAGAGGAGATTCTGGTCCACCATCTGGCGTCTCAGGAGGGGGTAGCAGTGCAGTGTCAATACTGTATATGCTGGGGATGGTGCGCTTCTGACCTCAACTCGGGATGTTGTAGGTCGGTGAGGGGAGTACTTCGAAGCCCTCCTCAATCCCACTAACATGTCTTCCAATGAGGAAGCAGAGCCTGGGAACTCGGAGGTGGGCTCTCCCATCTCTGGGACTGAGGTCACCGAGGTGGTCAAAAACTCCCCGGGGGTGGATGAGATACACCTGGAGTTCCTCAAGTCTGGATGTTGTAGGACTGTCTTGGTTGACACGCCTCTGCAATATCGGGGTCAGTGCCTCTGGATTGGCAGACCGGGGTGGTGGTCCTCCTCTTTAAGAAGGGGGACCGGAGGGTGTGTTCCAACTACAGAGGGATCACACTCCTCAGCCTCCCTGGAAAAGTCTATTCAGGGGTCCTGGAGAGGAGGGTCCGTCGGATAGTCAAGCCTCGGATTCAGGAGGAACAGTGTGGTTTTCGTCCTGGTCGCGGAACAGTGGACCAGCTCTACACCCTTAGCAGGGTCCTGGAGGGTGCATGGGAGTTTGCCCAACCAGTCTACATGTGTTTTGTGGACTTGGAAAAGGCATTCGACTGTGTCCCTCTGGGAATGATGTGGGGGGTGCTCCGGGAGTATGGGCTTCCGGACCCCCTGATAAGGGCTGTTCGGTCCCTGTACAACCGGTGTCAGAGCTTGGTCCACATTGCTGGCAGTAAATTGAACCCGTTTCCGGTGAGAGTTGGACTCCGCCAGGGCTGCCCTTTGTCACCGATTCTGTTCATAACTTTTATGGACAGAATTTCTAGGTGCAGCCAGGGCATTGAGGGGGTCCGGTTTGGTGGGCTCAGGATTGGGTCACTGCTATTTGTAGATGATGTTGTCCTGTTTGCTTCGTCAGGCCATGATCTTCAGCTCTCTCTGGATCAGTTCGCAGCCGAGTGTGAAGCGGCTGGGATGGGAATCAGCACCTCCAAATCTGAGACCATGGTACTCAGCCGGAAAAGGGTGGAGTGCACTCTCAGGATTGGGAGCAAGAACCTACCCCAAGTGGAGGAATTCAGGTATCTCGGGGTCTTGTTCACGAGTGATGGAATAATAGAGCAGGTGATCGACAGGCAGATCCGTACGGCATCCGCAGTGATGCAAGCTCTGCATCGGTCTTTTGTGGTGAAAAAGGAGCTGAGCCGAAAGGCAAAGCTCTCAATTTACCAGTTGATCTACGTTCCTACCCTAACCTTTGTTCACCTATGGGTAGTGACCGAAAGAACGAGATCGCGAATACAAGCGGCTGAAATGAGTTTCCTCCGCAGGGTGTCTGGGCTTTCCCTTAAAGATAGGGTGAGAAGCTCAGTCATCTGGGAGGAGCTCAGAGTAGAGCCACTGCTCCTCTGCATCGAGAGGAATCAGACGAGGTGGCTCGGGCATTTGATCAGGATGCCTCCCGGACGCTTCCCTGGTGGGGTGTTCAGGGCACGTATACCCAGGAAGAGGCACTGGGGAAGACCCAGGACATGCTGGTGGGACTATGTCTCTTGGCTGGCCTGGGAACGCCTCAGAATTCCCCTGGAAGAGCTAGTAGAAGTGGCCAGGGAGAGGGAAGTCTGGGCATCTCTGCTCAAACTGCTGCCCCCACGACCCGATATTGGATAAGCGGAAGAGGATGGATGGATGGATGGATGGAGTACATTTAAATTGTATTTTAAGATCAAAAGGAGGGCAGTACCTTGTACAGTAATACTGAAGAGAACAGTAGTTCTTTGAGTACCTCCTTTTAACTTCAGGTAACACACCCATCCCTCTGAGGAAATGACTAGGGAGAAAAGGGCAATTGTGTATTTGTGGAGTCTTTCACAGAACCTCCAGTGATTTTATTTGTTTTAGAAATTAGTTTCTTTTTTCTGTTTTTCCTAAGGCATTTACAGTTAAGGCTGCCAGAAATGGCTCGGAAATAAACTAATTAATTGAGTCATTTTCTTTGAGACTGTTGTTAATGAGTATGTTTGTGAAGCATAACAAGGCCTGTGTTTGTAAATTGTAATTATCCAAACATGTCCAGCATGTTAAGTGTGGCTGATCAGATTCTTTTTGTTTATGCTGTGCATCTGCAGCTGACAAATTAGCCTTCCTGTTCATCTTTTGCTGCCAGGCTCTGCATGCAGATAACAGAACAAGCAGTGATATGTTTTCTTTAAAAAAACAGAGATTTTACTTATTAGCTGCAGTATATAAAATGCGTGGAAACTCAGTTTTCATATGAGATCAAAGTGTAACACTTCGACTAGAATCTAACATGAAAATAGGATATTTAGAGAAGTTAGTGCAGGCCTGTTTAGCCTAACAGAAATCAATATTATACTTAATACTGAGAATCTAAGAACTGATGCCCTTACATCTTTTAATTGTAATAATAAAAGTGAATTTTATTTACATTGCATCTTTTCTTCTCAAGGGGCTTCCCATTCTTTGTCTTTGTCTGACAGAACCTCCTGCTCAGAAAAAAAGCCTTCTGTGTTTTCAATGGGCTCCCAGTTAGCCTGCGACTGTACTCGTCTGTGTAGTACCTTTCTTAGTCCAGTGTTCTTTGAGGCAGCAAATGAAGTACCATTATCAGTCGACAAATGAGTTGTATCCTAAAATTACTTCTTGGTGAGGTAATTTCTTCTTTGTAGATGGACCTGAAAGATAATTTGAGAGAAGGCACTAATACTGGGTCAGTTTGATTATTTTTCTCAGGTTTGTTTTTCATCTTATGAGAGCAGCTGCCCTGTAAGTAGCCTGTCTTTTTAATAACAGACAGCATAATATCTGAAATGGCCTGTGTTGTGGAATAACTGAAGGTACAGACAGTATGACTAATGTCATAAGAACCCAACTAAGTGCTTTAGTGGTTAGCCTGAACTATTCCTAAATGTGGTCACAAAGGCTCCAAGAATGTAATTCTGTAAAAGGGAATTTTATTAAGTATATGTATTGAGATTAGACAAAAGTTGCTATTCAAGACCATCATTTATGCAGTTATACCCACTATTTATTACACTGCTTACAATCTCTGATGAGCTGTTCCATATTTTATTTTGTTTTTATTGTATAAATTGCATTGTGAATTAGCCAGGGTAAATAATATACCGTAATTACTACAGAGTCCGTGAAAATAAACAAAGCTGTGCAGCCTCAAGAAAGCAGAATCTTTTGCTTGAATCCCAAGCCCAGTCATTGTTAGTGCAGAGTCTGTATCTGTGTTGGACTTCCTCAAGGTACTGCTATTTCCATCTAACTGGACATTGCAGTGGGTTACGTGCTGGGCTAGTTGGTAGTTTGGGTCTTTCCACCCTCTATCCAGGGTTTGTTTCCTGCCTTATGTCCAATTCTATTAGGGTAGGCTCTGACCCTCCATAATCTTGCATTGGATTAACCAGGTTTGAGAATGTTCGTTAACTTTTTGCTAAAGTGAATGAGTGAAAGATTAATTTTTTTCACCAAAAAGAAGATTTAATTTAACACAGTTTTGGTGGCATTTTATTTCTGTATGGGGTCCGCACTTCATTAAAAAATGGTTCTTTTGGTTTACAGTCTTGGCTAACTACCTAATTCTTCCTCATATATTACATACACACCCCCCAGAATAATGGTAGGGTAGGAGACTGAAGGACAAAACAGTCAAATATTTAAGAACAATAGCAGTTAGCCAACTCAGTTTGCAGGTTTAATGTCTTGAAATGGGCAGCTGTTTAGTCACAGGGTGTCAGCGCATCAAAAGACAGAGTTTCTCTGCTCGAACAGCACAAATGAAACATGGACAAGCTTCTTGACAATTGCCAAGTTCTTGGCTGTTTGGTTTTCTTCAGTTCACTCTTGGTGTAAAGAAAAAATACAAATTCTAGATGACAATCAGATGTTAAAACTTGGGAGTATGGTAGCTGTCTTATTCAAATGCTCTTTGCAAAAATTAGTCCAATACAATACATAAATTAGTATTATTTATTTGTAATGTTAAATACTTACTATATGAAAAGGCAACATATTCAAAAATCATGATTCAGGTATTTGATCATTATAAAGCTGTGGTGTCACTTGCCAGTTGACATTACATTTATATGTTAATTAGAAATTAACAGATATAGCAAAATAAAAAGAAAATTATTGTTAAATGTTTGCACTGTGCAGCTTTACATATCATGCTTGGTTCCCTTGCCTGTAGTGCTTCCTTTTCACATGATGACCTGCCTAGATTAAGCCATATCAAAAAAGTGAGTTGATTGCTTTCTGGACTAAACCTTTTCCTACCCTGGCAAGTGCATTTGCACTACATGAAAGTAAAAATCTTTGTTTAAAAGAGGTGGGCATCAGCTGGTGTTAGTCACTAACTCCAGACAGTGTCACTAAAAAAATGCCAAACTAACATGTTTGGCAACCACCATAAGCCTATAATCCTGATAGGAACTGCGCATATTTGCCATGCTTTTGGGGCCCCGTTGTTAGGATACATAATGGTTGCTATGGGCATGTCCTTGCAGGGTGTGTCCTTGGAGGGCGTGACCTGCGTACTGCAAATCAATGCACATACAGTAAAAGGTCTTCCAGGGCAGTCTTTCCCTTCTGTGCTGCAAATAAAAAAAAAATGTAAAAAATTCTATCTCCGGCTAAAAATCTCCATGCTTGCCTGTCTGTGTATTGATCATTTACTTATGTCCTTGACTTTGTTCCTTGCTTGTCGTTTTGGCCTTGACACATGGTTTTCTTTGATCTCCTAGTTTTGACCTGTTCCTGATTTCACCTCCCTCTCCTGGTTACTTCAAATCTCTCCTGTCTGGCAGACATAACAGATTCATTCATAGAACCTCTCCTGAATATTCGTTGTGCTGTTTTTGCCAGATGTATTCCAGTATCAGTGCAATACTTTTATGTCCTTTTTTTCTTAAATTATTCATGTTTATTCCAGTTTAACAACATTTTTCAGATGATTCAAATTCTTTTGTACTGAGGCATTTGCACTAAATGTCCTCTCACTTTAATAATTAGTTTTAAGGCAAAGTGCACTGCATGGTTAGCCAGCAGTGAGATCAAGTTATACCAGTGAAATAGATTTTTTCTTTTCCTGCTGGATAAACCTACATTTTTTAACAGCTCCAAAGTTTTTATTTTTGTTTTTAACTCTTTAATCCACTATGTAGATATTTGTTCAATTAGTGTGAGGATATGATGTTTTCTAGGGTGTAGATTAGTCAAAAAGAACCCAAATTGATTTTAAGATCTCAGTTTCACTGTCCAGTACAAAATGTTTTAGTTTGACCACTATATTAGGATCCTGAGGCTGTTCGTTGTGTGGTGGGTACGGCAGCACGCTGTATCAGTTCATGCTCCTAAGTAGCAATAAGAAAGACAAACGTGATCTCAGATTTTTTTTTTTATTTGGCATGGTGTTGCTGTCTTTTTGTTTGCTTTAGACTTCTACTCTGTTTCTTGTTGAGCAAAGCCCAAATGAGATCAGTGTTTGTAAATAAATGCCGTAGTTGTCCTGCATGTGGTATTTTACTGGTACGTCATCAAGCCTTTTTAAAAAAATCTTATAAATTGATTGGCTAACAAACTGACTTCATTAAGTTTTCAGTTTAAGGCAAACGTCTTGCACATATATGCGGTCTTACCAGCCCTCAACACACTCAGCTCACTACATTCATATCACAGCTGTAATTTAGTGGCAGATCTTTTTCTGTTTTGCAGAATTACTCCATATAGAAGCGAGAACCTTCATGGAAACCCAAAGAGAAAATAAGTAGAAAATCATGGGAAGTTTGTAGGTTATGCAGCAGGATGAATTAATAAAACATTTACGTGGCTCCAGACTGATCTAGATCTACTACATCGAGGGAGATTCTGATCGGCAGGAAAGCATTTATGCTGTGATTCTGTGCTGAGCTGTCACCCATTGCATGGCTGTGCTCGGGTCCTAATTTGGGATTATGTGTTTGGTTCATCGTGTGATGGGGGTGGCAACACGCAGTATCAGTGCATGCTCCCAACCTCCTCCTCCTATGTGATACTAGGGTGTCTCCAGCCGTGGCATCGCTCATTTCCAAGGATATCAATAGTCATGAAACCGAGATTGGTCAATGCAATGAGGACATAAAATAACAAGGCTGGTACAACAAAATTTGCTTTCTGTGGTTTATGCAACAGGCAGTGTCAAAATAGAAAAGTGCAGTGCAGTATCTTCTGTAAATAAGTAATACAATAAATAAGCCATAATAAAACAACTGCTCTTTGTAGGAGATAAAACCAGTAAATAAATATATTATCCTGAAATAAATAGATAGATAGATAGATAGATAGATATGTTAAAAATAAGACTAAAAACACAGCTATAAAATCAGGTTCTTTACTTCTTTTCTTCTGTGAGCCTCAATGCCTCTTTCTCACTTGTCTCCCCCACTTACCCATTAAGTCTTCTCAGCGTGACTTGAGACACAGGCAAGTGTGGTAATCAGCTAACAGCTTTTGGCCCAGCCAGCTCAGCCAGTAACCCCCTGGGATGCCCAAAGCCTGGGTCGATCAGCATACCTTAGCGTCTGTAGGACAATTTGTGAAGCCAGTGGTCACTCCTGCTCCTCCAAATGCTGTTCGTCTCCCAAAATGCATGTCCCCCAATCGCCTTGCTTTCTGTTCACTGCATAGGCTTGCTCTCACCATTCTCCTCTTAGTTCTTTAAAATCTGTTCTTCTTGATTTTTTTCTTCCCAAATGTCTTTATCTTTCTTTTTTGATCTCCTGTCAACCTTTTATGACCCCTCTCTATCCTACTCAGTCTCTTTATACTATTGTGGGTGAAGGTGATTTGTTTAACAACCTGTAGAGTTTCTATGAGAAAACCGATTAAGCCTGTCGTGTTTGCAGATGATCAAACCACTAGCCAGTTTCTCCAATGAACATCCCCCAGCCACACTGCTGTTCACTAGCATGCACACCCACCCACCAAGTCTCAGTTGCATTGTTTCTGTTCAGATGAAACTGCCTTTGGGACATCCTGAGACTTTGTGGGATCCCCACAAAGTTGCTGGATGTCATGGTTGGCCTGTACACTGGTACTGTGAGTGCTTTGCAGAGTGGAGGCAGTACTTCTGCGTTTTTCCCAGTTGATTCTGGGGTTCGTCAGGGGTGGGTTCTTGCCTGTACCTTGTTCAGTGCTGGCATGGACTAGGTGTTGGGCAGGTTTATGGGGTCCCGCAACTGTGGGGCATCAGCTGGTTAAGAAAGATTCACTGAAGTTGACTTTGCCAACAATGATGTGATCATTGTGGAGTCAATGGAGGATCTGATGGGGCTCTCAAGAAACTGAGCGAGGAATCTGAGTGTTTGGACTTGCGAGTCTCCTGGATTAAAACCAAGATACAGGCCTTTAATGACCTTTTAGGCACCAGTGTGTCTGTGTGCGGAGATAGTGTTGACCACACCGAGAGGACTTAACACAGCAGCAACATTCATGTCTCTGGTGACTCTTCTTATGAAGTCAGTAGATAGACTGGGAGAGCATGGGGAGTCATGAGGTCGCTGGAAAGGTGTGTGGGGCAATTCCGATACCTGTGCAAAAGAACGAAGGTCTTTAGAGTCCTGGTGCTCCCTGTTTTGGTATATGGTTGTGAGACATGGACGCTATCCAGTGACCTGAGATGAAGACTGGACTCCTTCGGTACTTTGTCTCTTCAGAGAATCCTTGGGTACTGCTGGTTTGACTTTGTGTCCATCGATTGGTTACTCATTGAGTCCCAAATGCACAGGCACATTACCTGCATTTTGAGAGAGCATCAGTTATGGCACTATGGCCATGTGGCATGAGTCCCTGAGGGTGATCTGGCTCTCGGGATCCTCACTGTTGAGGACCTGAGTGGCTGGACCAGGCCAAGGGGATACCCACGTAACACCTGGCTGCAGCAGATAGAGGGTCATTTCCAGAGGGTGCAACTGGACCATGTGTCTGCCTGGGGGGTTGTCACCCGGGATCCTGAGCTGTTTCGTCATGTGGTGGGTGTGGCAACATGCTGTACCAGTGCACGCTCCCGTACCTGAACTGACCTGAGTAATGTAAGCGTATTTCACATCTAAGTTTATAGTTGGGTTTAGTAAAATTATAGGTTTATTCATATATTCATTACATTAATCATCATGCTCAGACAGATATATACATTCACTGATCATTCACTAGGTCAGCTCCATGTTGTTTGTTCAGGAGCCTCTTGAACCCGAAACCGTTGATAGTCATGAACTGAAATGAACCAGGCAAATGGGGACACACTCATCCAGCAAGTGGTAGGTGCAAAAAGTGTCAAGTGCTTTTATTAAAAACAATCAAAAATCAAACAGTGTCATATTAAAGTGCACTGTATCAAATTGATTGTCAGTAAACAGGTAATCCATAAAATTGTTGAATATGTGGATGTTAAAATATTCAAATAAATAATCCATAAAATGAGGTAAAAAAACAGAGACGGTCCTTTTCTTTTTAAAGCACAAGCCCCAAAACTTTCCTCTAAGACCTGGTGTTTCCTCCACTTATCGTGTCCTGAAGTGCTACATGCCAAGGCTCTGGAGCTGTCCAGGCACCCCCTGGTGGTGGCCACAGACCCCTGCAAGGTTGAGCTTCTAAGCTCCAGTGTCATGGCCCTGATGTAAACCGGGGGGCTTCCCTCTTGTGTTCCAGGGGGAGGTAATGCTGGTGATATGTCCACTCCCCCGGTTTTCTCCTCAAAAGAGTGTCCTGGCCAGGCAAGATCCCCAGCCGTCTATCACAATATATATATGTGTGTGTGTGTGTGTAAAAATATACTTAAAAAGAAATGTGTTAAAATAACAATAAAACCACTAGTAATACAATCGATAATATAATTTCAGTGAGGAGTAGCTGCACAAAAGCAACAGCAGTATGCGTGAGTCTATTTCCCAGCACTGACCAAAAAATGTTTAAACTGCCTTAATTTGCTTATTTCTGCTCAATGTACTCGTGGCCATTGGATAGAAACTGTTTCTTAATCTATTGGTTCATACTTTCAAAGATCTGTAATGCCAACCAGAAGGCAACACTTCAAACAGGTGGTGACCAGGGTGTGAAGGATCTTTAATGATGTTTGTGGCTCTGGTGAGATAACGGGAGCGGGCAATGTCTTCCAGGGAGGGCAGGCAACAGCCTGTGATTTTGTTGTGTTGTGTTTATGACTCACTGGAGAGCCTTTTTGTCTTTTTTAGTGCATCTGGGGTACCATATTGTTATGCAGTATGCCAGGATACTGTCGATGGTTGAACAATAAAAAGCCACCAATAGTTTTTGCTCTTAAGAGTTTTATTCCTGAGCACTCTCAGAAAATGCAGTCTCTGTTTCTGTGTGGTGTTCTCAGACCAGGAAAGGTTCTCTGAAATGTTGGTTGCCAAGAATTTGAAGGTCTGCACTCTTTCCACATGGTCTCCATTGATGTAGAGAGGAACTGATTCTGTGCTGTGCTTTCTGAAGTCCAGAATAAGTTCCTTGGATATTGTGGTGTATTGTGGTAACATTATGTCAGTCTCTGGACTGTGTTTCTGTAGGCCAACTCAACTCCTTCTAATATGAGCCCTATTACAGTGGTGTCATCTGTAAATTTAATGATAGTATTTGTGGAATGGATTGGGGTGCAGTCATAGACCAGGCTCATAACTGTATGATTACCCATCATTGGTGGACTTGTAGGTGTGGCCCTGTGATGGACTGGTACTCTTATTTGCTTAGCTTCAGATACTTCTGTGATGAGTTCCAGCAGCTCCAGGACTGAACTGGATTAACCAGCTTTGCTAAAGGATGGATGGACAGATTATTGTTTGGCCTGTTAATTTAATGTTAACTTTGGCTGTATTAGATCTTTTGAAATGTAATTCCATGTTTGATACTTCATTTAAAGTTTATTTTATTTTTATTATTACAAGTAAGTTTAGAAAAAATTCTGGATAAAGTGGGTTTCAGAATGATTTTTATGTTATGCCACCTGCTGGACTGAGAACCTTGTTTGTTTAAGTTTGGTTTCTTTGGATAATTTAATATTCCTTCTGTGCATTTGCCAAGATAAGGGAAGTTAGAAGGTTAAAAGGTCAGCAGTTTAAGGCAATCCTGTAATTGCTTGCAGCAGTCCAATGCCAGCAAGATTGCATGCTAGAATGGGAAAATAATATTGCGTAAGAATACTCAGTCAAGCTGAAAAAATGGGATTGAATATGCATGTGAAGAGAAACAAAACAAGAGTTGTCACATGGTCATGACTATAACGGTACATCTGAAATGCAGACAACCAAAACACACACTTTTCTTTGAAACCTGGGGGCTGGTTGGTGGAAGGAAGAAAATATTGTCAGAGCAGATGATGTGAGTGATGTTGTGGTTCTCAGTGGAATTTCCTACAGCCCGGACTAACTATTGAATTCCTTTACTTGCAGAAAGAAGTCTGAGGGCTGAGCAGCCTTTCCTGTCTCAGACAGAGGATGTCTACAGAACTGGTCAAGCCCTGTCAGCTGGACAGGACAGGAAGCTTCTTCAAGGTACTGTGAGCACATCTCTCTGCCTCTGTTTATATATCTGTGTTCTTAAAAGACTATTTTTCTCTCTCACTCTCTCTCTCTGTCTCTCTTACTTCCTAATGAACAAATCTTGTCAGAAAATAGGTCAATAGTACGCCAGCTGCTGGAAAACTACAACACTGGATATTGCCAAAAAGTGTAGTAATACTGTTTACCAGGGTTTTTCTTGAAAAGGAGCTGCATACTTTGGCATATTCAGACATTGATTCTTATTTATTCAAAGGCATTTCATTTTTGCATAATTTGGCAAGATTTGTTATAAAATAAACTTTTTAAGCTTTTCTACCCTTTGTCTCCCAAGGGATAATTAGCCAGATGTTATACTAATGTCAACAAATCAGGAGGTGTATTTCTTTCGTTTTCTTCACTTTATGACACTGCCTAAAGAAGCTATTAAAGAATTCATCTGAATGTCTTGACAGGCTCAGTCTTGTCTCTTGACAACTGGAACATGTGTATCTGCAGTTAGCATATGTGATAGGTGAGAGTGATTATACAGACTCTGCCAACATTTTGGCAAAGCTACTTTCAAAGACATTTAGTTTGTGACTGTGTATCTGTACCCAGTTGTGCACGCATGAGATGGCTGCCAGGAGGCTGAAGGAATATATATACAATTGCATCAAGCAGAATAATACATTTCAAGGTATTTTTGTTTTTGACAGTTATTTAAATGTAACACTATTAAATGTTTAAAATTGCATTAGCAAAAGTTTTTCAAAGTGTTCTGCTTATTTACTGAAGTAGTACTTTTTCATTGTGTGCAGTAAAGAACTTTGATTTATTTTATTTGCAGCACTTTTCTTGGTATCTTATTGGTTTTTAGTTTTTTTTGCATTTATGTTTTTATTCTTATCATATAATAGATTTTATGGTTTCCTATTTTTTTTGTTTTGCCAATGTTCTATCACTACAGTCTGATGGATTTTTATTTTCAGATTAAGTTTTTTGTTTCGGAAGACATCATTCAGTGTTTTATTTTTCCTTTATGTTGTGTTGCATAAATATTAGAATTTGAATGAAGTACAATACTGTAGTTTCAATTATATAATAAACTATGAAATATGAGAACCTCCAGTACTACACCGCTTTACTATCTGTCATGTCACTGTGTCGATCGCCGTACTTTCATGTTACAGAGTTGTTCGTCAGGCTGATCTTTTGCAGTATGTGCTGCACTATCCTTTCATCTCATTACTTCTCATTTGCCATCAGTGAAATGTCTCATCCGCTTGGCATGGTGTTGAGCTGAGGGCACAGCTCTTGTTCTTTTTTGTGGCATGAGTTTTTGTGAATGACTGTCTTCAACGATTGGAGTGTTAGCCTGTGAATGATCCGCATGGCCTGTACAGTGTGGTTCATGGAGTTGTTCATGGCCATGGCACTGTGCAAGCAAATGTCTTGGGTAAGCCCGCACATCAGCTTTTTTACCTGTCACCCGTGGCTTCTGACTGCATCATTGCTGTGCTTTTCCTATCTGCAATTACATGAGCCTCGAGCTACGACTTACTGTCAGAAACACCTAAGGCACAGTTACATCGGCAAGGTAGCCAAGACCTCCTATTTTTTGTCACATCATAAGTTCTCAAGACCAAGATCAAGGTTCGAGGCCCATTGGTTCATGAGTTTTTGTGTGACAGATGGACAATCCTTAGCATTTTTTTATATGTAGATACCCTGACTAAGAGCATAGCTGGTATTTAATATCTGGACATGCACAGTGCAGTCCAATGGGAGAAATAGTTTGCTTTTTTATTTATTGATTTAGAAAATTCCGTTGCATTGCTGTTCCTGCTCTATTACTTGGAAGAGATGGTAAAGATATATATATATATATATATATATATATATATATATATATATATATATATATATATATACTGTATATATATATATATATATATATATATTGTGATGGATGGCCGGCAGCTCATCCCGGCCGACACACCCAGGACCCTAGATGGCGTCTTCCCTGCAGCCTAGAGGTGCCCCGGATTCATGCAGGGCATCATTGAACATGGAGTTTGGCTTCACAACCCTGCTGAGTACCGTGGGTGCCACCATATGATGGTGCAGGGAGAAGCAGGGATTTTCGTTGCCCATATAGCCCGGAATACAGAAGTACTTCCGGGCTGAGGAAAAACTTGAATTCTCCAGCTGACCCGGAAATGCTAGTAAGTCACGTGGGAGGAAGAATACAAGTACTTCCAGGTCAAGAACTATATAAAGTACGTGATGAGAACCCAGCAAGGGAGGTGGAGTTGGGAGGGAGTGTGACGGAGCTGCTGGGAGGAGAGGAGGAGAATTATTGTGTTTAATAGTGTGTATTTATTATAGTGATTACTTGTTTATGGTGGTGGAGGTGCTTTGGGGCACTTTGAAGAAGAAAATAAAAGTACTTCTGGGGGCTTTTAAACCAGTGTCTGCATCTGTCGGTTGGGTTTCATGGGGCAACAGCACCCTCAAGCGTCCACTTATTGACAATATATATACATACATACATAGGGATGGGCAAAAGTAGGTTTACAGTTGTTCATATGGCACAAGACATACAGGTTATGATGATTACAATAGCTATATTAACTCAATAACTTTATGAGGAAGAAGACAAATAATACAGATAAATAATATAATAATTAATCAATAAATTATAATACAAGAATAAACTCTGTGTTTTGCATATTAACAACTGTAAACCTACTTTTGCCCTCCCCCGTGTATGCATTAAACATAGACAAAATACATACTGAGATATTCTCATATTGTGGTAATTTCTTCATTGTTGTGCTTCTGGCAATTATTAATTCAGTTATTAAAATTAATTTGTTAAAATTGAGACTGAAGTGAAGATGATTTGCTACCGTGGAAGAAATTCAGCAAAAAACACAGGAGGCACAAGACATGGTAACAAATTATGAATACAGGAGCTTTTTCTGGGAATGGGAGAAGCACTGGGACAAGTGCATTGATTTTTCAAGTAAAGTATTTTGAAGGCGACTAAAAGTGAACTGCTGTACGTTTTATAATAAAGGTTTTTTTAAACAATTATAGAGGTTTTGAGTTCCCCCAACCCCCCATACCTTCACTTAAACTAGCACAGGGCCAATCCAGATTCCCCAGTTAATATAACCTGCACATTTTTGGTGATGCGGGAAGAGAACTCCTAGTGTCAAGCAAAAACCCATATGAACGTGGGGAGAACAACCAAACTCTACTCTGACAAGGACTGGGCAGGGTTTTAAACACAGAATATTGGATCCACGAGTCAGCAGAGCTGAATGTTTCTTGACTGTATCACACATCCCACCCTCCCACTTTACATACGAATTTAAGATCTTTGCGAGTTCAACTAGTGCTGGCAGCACTGTAAATAAATACACATGGCACTCAGGATATAGCGGGTTGGACAATGACTGACTGACTCACCAGTCCATCACAAGGTATGTTCTCAAGCACACTCACATGTGTAGCAATGCATATCAAATGTATTAAATGAATCTTAATTTTTGTATGTAGCCTTGAGTGAAGGGACCTGCTAAGTAATAATAATGACATTTTAAAAGCTTATTAAAATATTGCTATATATTGGAAAAGCATGTTTTTTTAATATTTGTTTTTAATATTTTAATAAAATACAGATATTTCATTGCACACTGACGTGGAACGAGGATTTCACTGAATATAGCGAATATAGCAAGTTTTTTAAAACTAAAGGCTCTTTAACTTTTACATTTAGTTATTAAGCTGGTGCTGGATTATTTTAGCTAAAATCTCCTTAACTGTTTGACTTGAGTCTCTTATGGCAGTGCAAATTTTCTACAGATCCATATTACTAACCGAGAATGGTAAACCGGATGGCATGGACGCAGGTACACGGCGATGGGACCATGAGACGTACTGCACAGGCGCATACAGCTCAACTAACGGAAATAGCAAATAAAACAACCGCCATATTGTGAGTGGCACTACTGCGGGGTGAAGTTAGGAATAATGTGCTGCTTGGGATTGTACAAACCGCTGAACGCTTTACACCAAATTCAAACAGAATACAGCTCAACGATACACACACGAGCCCACCTGGATAAGATCAATGAACGCAGGCGCTTACAACAAGCGTCAGAAACTGCGGAAGCAAAGCAGGCACGGGTTAAGACACTACGGGGTCCGCAAAGGTCCACAAAGATAGTACGGAATACATAAGAGCACACCGATCAACCTACAACGCGCGTCTGAAATGCCGCAAACCAGGCAGGCACGGCTCCAAAAAGAAAGAGCTCGACTGACCGAGATACAAAGTGAAACGGGAAACACTATGGAGTCCGCAGTGGTCCACAATGCACCGCATAATAGTATGGACGGAGCTCCGTATTAACAGTGGGGGGCCCTAGAGTGACACAGGCGAACGCTCCGTATTAAACGTACGTCATCCTCACACGTCCAAACTATACAGCATAGGTGAATCACATTACAGTGATGCATTATTGACAGTGCAACCACAGACATCGCTCCGTATTAACAGTAAGTGCAATTATTCATATTACTAACGGTACACAACGGAGAACTACTGGAGTCACGATCACGTCTCCAAAACTATACAGCTCCACAATACACGTGGGTGCCTACAACGCGCGTCTGAAACCGCGGAAGCATAACTGTCTCGGCTCCAAAACCATACAGCTCCACTAATGGAGCTGCAGAAACGAGCCCGCATAGACACATACAATGAACATGAATGCCTACAACGCGCGTCTCACACCGCAGAAGCAGGACGGCTGCACAGCGGGCACAGGTTCAAAACGCCGGGGGTAGGCAAGCGAAGCGAGCAGGGGGCGGAGCCCCCTTGTGATGTAATAACTGTTTTCTGTAACTTTATCCTTGGCCTTGTTTTGTCACAGTCTCTTATTTACATTTTAATGACTCATTACTTTATTATTTAAATACAATCATTATTATACAGTTGGTTAATAGATAATGTTGTGGTTGATAGTCGAGATATTCATGGTCTTGTCAGCGTTTGGAATTGGAGCTTTTTTGTACCACTTTTATAAATATTTAATAAAAGCAGAAACTGCAGTTTTATGCAGTTTAATGTTCAGCTATGGCTACATAATTACTAATAACATATTTGCAAAGATAGCAGAGTGTCAATGTTCATTGTGAATTTTAAGAATAGATATTATGATACAGTGCAAGGAAATGCAAAAAGACCCGCCAAATACTCTACTCCATTTTCTCTTAAAGTGTATTTGTATCTCAGTTATCTCATTTAGTGGAAGTTGGAAACAGTATATCACATGTGTAATACATATTCATATTTACAACTATATATATTGTAACCTGTAGGAGGTGTCCGTGACCTCTCAAACCCTTCACCACACCAACTCCCACACAGGTATGAGTTCAAATAATTATGTATTTTCATAAATACCTCTACAGGTGATGTACATATGCCACACAAGCACAATTCTTCTTATTTTCTTTTGTCTTTTTTTATCTTTTACTCACCTTTCGCTCCTCCAGGCAAGCTCCATCCACATCCACCTGACTCTGGTGAAGTCGAGTGGCTTCTTTTATGCTAGACCTGGGAGCACTTCTGGTATGACCTTACTTACAGGTTGGAGGTACTTCCAGGTCAGGCAGAGGTTCCTTGCAGTGGGGACAATTTGTCCCTGCAGCTCCCCCTGGTGGCAACCATGGTACACTGCAGGGATGCACTTCTGGACTACAATTCCCAGTTTGTCCTGCAGGTACCATAATCCAGGAGGACTGCCACATATTGTGTTGGTGGAGGAAATAGTCCATGCAATTGGTCTCCAACTGTACTTCCATTAAACCGGTGTACCAACTGGAATACCAGCCCTTTCCTGGTGACCATCACAATGTACAGTACAAGGGGATACCCAAAAATAACTGGAATTGAAAAAAAAAAGTTGTTTTAATAATTTTTACTTACTGAAATTTCAGTCTGCTTCAAAGTACTCTCCTTGTGAATGAATGCACTTGTCCCAACGGTTTCCCCACTGGTGGAAACATTTTTGGAATTGCTGAAGAGGAACGTTGTCCAGTGCCTGCAGCGATTTTTCTTTGACGTCCTCCATTGTACAAAAACGCTTTCCTTTGAGTTGTTTTATCATATGCAGGATCAAGAAAAAGTTGCACAGAGCAAGATCAGGCGAGTTGGAAGGGTGGCAACAACTCCAAGACACACAAGTCAATTCAGAAATTTTTTCAATAGTCTGATGACAATCTCTGTAAAACTGCATTGCGAACTTTTTCGAGATTTTTGTCATTCCTAATTGTGGAAGGTCGGCCAGATCTTGGTTGCTCTTCAAGTGACATTTCTCTTCATTTGAAATACGAAAACCACTCGTAGACCTGTGTTTTACTTAAAGCTTCCTCTTTAAAAGCAGTTTCAAGCATCACTACAGTTTCAGCAGCTGTTTTCCCTAAGAGACAGACTCGCTGCTCTTTACGATCACCCATCACAAAAATCGCAGAACACGTTTAATAAGCACCAATAAAAACCAACACGAAATGGCGTACGAACAATACAGAGCAACGCCACTTGGCAGACTGCCACAGAATACTGTAACCTAGCGGCGAAATTTGCAACTATGTCTAGATTGCATGCCAGGTACAGATTCCGGTTATTTTTGGGTACCCCCTCATGTATATATATTGCTTAATGCAATTCAGAGTTCAGCAGAATTGGCACTGGGCACAAGGAGGTAAACAACAGAGAACAAGGTGTTAGTCCATCACAAGGCCCAAAGTATTGTTATTTATTTGCATTTATTATTTGATGTTAATTTGTTAATTTATATTCTGTAGACCTTATAACATATATATTGTCACCTGTTGATACCATCTGTGTGGCACAACACATGGTGTAGTGGGTGTCACGATGCTTGTGTGTGTTATAGCAATGACATCACCTTTATAAATTGTAAATGACATCATGGCAGCTGTTTAGGCAGCTGCTTCCAAACACATCTCTTGAACTAGCTGTATTCAAACAAGAGCAACTTTGAAAATGTAGATTGTGTTTTCCTGATATTTGAGTTTGGAGTATAAATATAGCCTTGATTTTATTTTGTGTATTAGGCTTTAGTACTGTAACATTTATATATGGCCTTTTTCTCAGCTGGAAAGTAAAGTATACCTGACACCTGGAAATAACAACAAATACTTTAGAGTGGTATTAAAATTAGTAATTGTGGGACCATAAACCACAAGTAGGCTTCTGTCTTTATACATTTTTGTGTTTCCATTGAGTATAAAACATTGGAATGACACTTTCTAGGGTAGGGTTACTATTAAATTTTTTTTGCCCCTGTACTCAAATGTTCACATTTTTTAATAATTTTTTGTAGTTCAATGGGATGCATAGCTGCTCAGTGATTACAACTATTGTTTTACAGCGTTAAAATTCAAATGGATTAAAATCACAATCTGATAACTGTCTGGGGTTTTTGTGTTCTCCTGGTGTTTGTATGACTTTACCTCCAGGCACTAGATTTACTTCCCAGAATTTAGACATTCTTGTTAGGGTAATTAACTATACTAAACTGACCCGCTATAATTGAAAAGCTGCTAGTTAAACTGAGGCATCTATTAACCCTTAGCTGGATTAAACAGATTTGAAAATGGATGATGGCTGCTGCAAATTTCACAAACTTTGTGTTAGAAGGTACATTGTGCTTTTTCTATATATTAATTGTCATGGACCTTTTTACAATATGATTACTAAGTACCAGAAGTCTCATTTATTAAAACTTGCGTGGATTTGAGTGTGAAAGTGTATGTGCACCTAAAAAAAGCATATTTGTAATTACCCTAAGTTCTTGTCTATAAGCCGGACTCATGTATAAGCCGGAGACCAAAAATCATACGAATTTTTAAAATAAAATCGTATCATAGATAAGCCGGACTCATGGATAAGCCGAACGTACTATAACCTATAACTAATAGAAGGGAGGGAGGTCAGTGGTCTCACTCGCGCCCATTTAATTTCTTTAAGGGGGGAGAGAGTGTGAGATATTGGCGTCTCTCTCACTCCCCGCATGGCGCGGTTGGAGCGGCCGGATCGCGTTCTTTCTGCTCTGGGCGTCGCCGAGTCAACACGAGCGCGTAGTGGTCATTTAAGTTGTGATTTTATATGTAAGCATATTTAAATATATATCGCGGATTTCTGCGGACAATGGGTCTTTTAATTTCTGGTACATGCTTCCTCAGTTGGTTTGCCCAGTTGATTTCATACAAGGGACGCTATTGGCAGATGGCTGAGAAGCTACCCGGCTTACTTTTCTGTCTCTCTTGCGCTGACTATCTGTGATCCTGACGTATGGGGATTGAGCAGGGGGGCTGTTTGCACACCTAGACGATACGGACAATCGTCTAAAAATGCTGAAAGATTATCTTCACGTTGCTATCTTTTGTAAAGCTGATTCCTGAAAAGACATGCTGCACAGTGCTTCGCATACTTAAAAGCTCGAAGGGCACGTATTGATTTTTGACTGAAAAACAAACTCTCCCTCTCTCTCTCTTTGTCTGCTCCTGACGGAGGGGGTGTGAGCTGCCGCCTTCAACAGCTTTGTGCCGCGGTGCTTCGCATACTTAAAAGCCAAACAGACATATTGATTTGTTTGCTTCACTCCTTTGAAGAGGAAGATATGTTTGCATTCTTTTAATTGTGAGACTGAACTGTCATCTCTGTCTTGTCATGGAGCACAGTTTAAACTTTTGAAAAAGAGACAAATGTTTGTTTGCAGTGTTTGAATAACGTTCCTGTCTCTCTACAACCTCCTGTGTTTCTGCTCAAATCTGTGACCCAAGCATGACAATATAAAAATAACCATATAAACATATGGTTTCTACTTCGCGGATTTTCTTATTTCGCGGGTGGCTCTGGAACGCAACCCCCGCGATGGATGTATAAGCCGGACTTATGTATAAGCCGATATTCTATTTTTTCATTTTCACAACTTTTTTCCTTAGATAAGCCGCGGCTTATAGACAAGAACTTAGGGTAATTTGTGCTTTATAAATCACAGTTTTCTTGTAAATGTGTGTACGCAAACACACTTCAAACTGCACTTGGTGCCACCCTTAAACAACTACGTATGAACTATGCTGATTAACGTCATACATTTGCAATCATGATCGATCCTGAACATCTAGCCACTGCCGCCTGCATTTGAGGAGTGAGGTGGGTGCGCTTTTCACAGCATTTTAGTGCCTTTCCTCTGTGCAGCTGGGTTAGAGCATCTGAGTGGGTAGCCTCTATCACCTGTCACACATAATGACATGATTGCTGTTAGAGTGAATAGTATGGGTCATTTGAAACACCGTGGGTTCGGCCAACTTACCAACAAGCCAGCCATCATGTACAGCACCATCAGAAAGTTGTCTGCCAACACTGCTTTGCCTCAAAATAAATGAGGGTTGACCTGGGTGGCCCCGATCACTGAGCTACAAAGTTAGTCAGTCTCATCCTGGCATCACAGATGAGTTTTGTATGAATGGAATGTAACTGCTTATTTTTAACAAAAAGCAGCTTCATTCTCACTAGATGTCCTTATTGCAATGTGAGTGCAGTCATTTTCCCTGATTATGTCAAAAAAACAGATTATGCTACAAATTGCTTTTTTATGTTGGCCTGTACACCCCCACCATACAGAAACTGAATGCAAAATCTCGTCAGTCAGCTTATGGCTTCCATCTCAATAGACATGATGCAGCTGAAGCTTGGCTGAGATATTCTTAACTTGTTTGCCAGGTCCCTTTAGTAGGTGCCTGTTGCCAGAAAGACATCTGTTGCTAAAACCTGGATATGAACAGGCCTAGAGCCCAATTTTGGGCAGTCTGTCATTCTAAAGTTCCTAGTCATTGGCTCCTAGAAGCCTAAATCATCTCATATGTCTGTTATCATCATTGACAAAAAAATCATGCCAGTCTGTAAAAGCTCACTCCCTTCATATTTGACCATTTGCATAGCCTTCAAGCGGCACCAAACAAGCAATGCTGTGTCAAACCATTAGGCTATGAATAGGATGCAGGGCATGATATCTAGAGCTTTCTCTAAGCAGGGAGTAAATCTCACATGCATTTTTAGGTAATGCGATTATTGACAATGAGTGATTGCTTTAGTTTCTAATCAGATTTAAACTGAGGAAAACCCAAGTCAGTTCTGTAGTGCAAATGTACAGTATAAGCCGTCTTGAAAGGTAAATAAAATAGAGACTGTTCATCATATTCATCATTGTTGAGGTTTAATATACAGTATTTCTCACGTTAATACACATAATGGCCTAATGATATGATTTATTATGAAAGTGAGCCATGATATAGCTGGTTGACTGCATTTTCCTATTTTATTGAGAGTGTCATTATTTCCCGCTGTCTTTAAAATGTTCTGTGCAGATAGGTCAGAGTTACCGTAAATATATGCAAGTTCTCCTATTGGGAGTTTTCTTTTATTAATCACAACTTTAGTGTTGATAAGCTGTGTAGACACATTTCAAGCCCCTTTTTGTGCGTACCCAAGTTTTTTAAGTGAGGCTGAAACTCCAGATAGAAGTGTTGAAAGGCTAACCTCTGGTGAGGTATTTACAATGCATTAATTCAGCAACTAAATGCACTTTTTCCAGTTCAGGGTCACAGAGCCTAAGACAATTTTAGTAGCAGTTTGAGTAAGTTAGAAACTGCCATAAATAAGTTTTCAACATCATTATTGACACACAACCAAATACTCATGTAACAGAGCATTGTGGTGATACCAATCAAACTAGTAGCACATTTGTGAACTGTAGGAGGAAGCACATATGAAGAAGATGTAAATTACTTTAGGACCTTAGACCCCTGATTTCTTACGGAAACGTATCATTAAATGTTACCATGCCCCTTTTCCAGCACCTGCCAGAAGTTTCTCACATCTAAGTCGACGAATGAGCTCTCAAACTTTAAGGGAGAAATAGCTTTTCCAAACGTGTTTCTCCAGTAACTGATGCAGAGGGGGTACAGAAGATTACTTGTATTGAGTATTGAGTGCTGAACTGAATCAGAAGAGATAATCGTCACTGCACTGAATGAATGAGTCTTCCCAAAATACTATTGTTCAATGAAGTCTGAAACAAATTTTCATTTTTTCTTTGAATCACTCACTGTTTGAAGAGATGAATTTCTTTTGATTTAGGATTATAACTGAATAATGACACACTGATTTATTGAACTGCTTTTTTTCTTGGACACCAAAATACCCACATGAGCAACTTTCCAAACGGAATGCAGACCAGCCAGGTATCGAGCTAGGCTCAGCAGCTTCCCTTGAGATGTGGGTAATGTTTAGTCACACACTGTCAAGAAAATACTTCATCACTATAGTCTTCACAGTTTTAGCAGGTGTTTTAATGTTTTCAAAGGTAGGTGTTACTGGGTGTGAGCAAGTTACTGCCAGTGTTTTCTTCCCCTGTTTGTTTGTTTTAGCTATCACAGCAGGTGAGCTAGTGAGTAGTGCAAAGTCTGGAATAATACATAAATTAAAAACATTTTCAGTTAAATGTTTTATGAATGAATCAGGGATTTCTTGTTAGCTGTTTTACAAAAATCAGTAATTTTCCTGACCATGAGTAAATCTCAGCTTTTATCATATACCCAGTTGCACAGTTTTAGTCTTTGATTTTTTTTATTGCTAGAATGTAATATTAATTTGAAATTAACTTGCTCTTGTATTCCGACAGTAAAAAAAATCACAGCCTCAATTGTAGCCTGTCACCTTAATTTATTTATTGCCCCAGTCACCATTCATTTTCATTTCATCTTTGATTTCCAGTGTGCAATCAAGAACTTAGTTGTGGTTTCTAGTGCCAGGTATAATGGCACCTATTAGCAGTTCCATTTTGAGTATTTTGGCCTTTACCTACAGTTATTTTAGAATTCTAATATATAAGGCTTTACCTGCTTCCTAACTTCAGTGGCATTTAGTGAGGTTTGTTGACACACTGATATTTATGGGACTACAGTACCTATAAAAAGTATTAACTCTTTTGGAATTGTGCATATTTTATTGCTATACAACACTGAATTACAGTGGATTTAATTTGTTATTCTTGGCACTGATCAACACAAAAAAAACTCTTTAATATGGAAATGAAAACACATCTCTGCAGAGTGGTCTAAAATAATTACAAATATAAAACACAAAATAATTGATCACATAAGTGTTCACCCTCTTCAAGTCGGTATTTAGTAGATGCTCTCTTGGGAGCTACGACAGCCTTGAGTTGGTGTGCACAGGTCTCTTTTTATCAGTCTTGCATATGTGGACATTTCTTTTGTACATATTTCTTTAAAAAACTGCTCAAGCTCTGTCAGTTTGCAATAGGGTCGTGAGTGAACACTCTTCTTCCAGTCCAGCCACAAATTCTCTATTGGATTGAAATATGGACTGTGACTCAGCCACTCCAAGACATTTACTTTATTTGTTTTTTAAAAGTCATTGCTGTTTAGCTTTGGATTTATGCTCACAGTCATGTCTTGCTGGAAAACAAATCTTCTCCCATGGTGCAGATTTCTTACAGGCTGTTTTAGGTTTTCCTCTAGGATTTCCCATTATTTTGCTGCATTCATTGCACCCTCAAAAGTCTTCTAGGTCCTGCTGCAGAGAAACATCCCCCACAGCTAGTTCCCTAGTCATTACATTAAAGATTTCAAGGCAAACAAACTTTGATTTATTTTATATTTATTTTAACAAAAATAGTTGTCAAGCATGTAGATGCAAGTTCCCAAATGAACTGTTTCAAGGTGACTGATCGTCCAGTGTTATGCCCTTCTGGCAAGAAGAGGCGAGTCCAGGTGGATGCATACTGGAAGTGACATCAGAGATATTACAGCTGTCAATCATCAGGTCTACAGAAGGAGGAAGAGAAAAGGCATTAGGACACAGCATCAATCCCTGGACTGGTGGGAAATTACAATCACCAGAACCCTTAAGCTGTCTCATATACACACAGATAAATAAATAAAATTATATATATTTTATTATATATATAGTAGACCCCCGCAAAGTCGCGGTTCAGAGTTTGCGGCCTCAGTCATTCACGGATTTTTCCTTAGAACCTATCTAATAATTATTAGCGAAAATCACAAATATCCTCCACAATTTTTATGGCTTTTTTCGTGGCAATACTGTACTGTAGAGAGAACAGGAAGCAACTGTAGAGGAAATGCGGCTTGGGATGATGAAAGTAGCCAATAGAATTTGAAACTGCAACTCCCAGCAGTCTCTGCAGTGGCTCTGATTGGTCTTCTGCTGAGGGTGCTGGGGCTGTTGAGGTCAAAGGATGTCAGTGTGGCTTTTAAAAAGTGGGCCGGTGACCAAAAGCAAAGAAAAAGTTTTTGTAATTTGTGTTTCAAGTTCCTGTCCCTCTGCCTGCCTTCTGTTGGGTTACCTGTACTTGTTCGTTTTGTCCTGGATCGTTTTGTGTTTGACGTCTGCATTGTCTGCCGTCTGCCTGTGTACATGAGGACTGTAAGTGGATTCATGGCCATCCTGCAAAGAAAGGAGCGCTCCTGAACCCGTCCATCCATCTTCACCATTTCAGGAACTAGCGGTAGGACTATCTTTACATTCCCATTCAACGTGCGGATGTCTGGACTATCTATTTTCATCATTACATTTCATCCGTTGCTGTTTTTCATGAACGTTTTTCATGATTTACTGTGTGTGTTTTGTTGGTGCTTTGTTGTATTTAATGTGTAATCGCTGTAAGGGGAACAGGGGTGGTATCGTTGTTTTCATTTACTTCATTTGTTTTCATTACATTCTTTATTTGCTGTTTGATTACCAGATTTGTTTTGTTTTTGTCTCTGTTTGTGAGTGCGTGCGTGCGGGTCGGGACAAGGCTGGGTGCGTCCCTGCAATCTCCACCATAAGAATAAATAAATCGTCGTCTTCTCTTCGGTGTGAATCTTAGCGGCACCGGACAACTACAGCGTTATTCATTTCTCCTTGCTGCTGATTGACTGTGATGCATCTCCAGCTGAGTGTTCTTGTGTTTTCCGTTTTGTTCCTCTTAACCCTTAAACCACCACAACCAGCTATAGTCGTTTCCCAGTGCCATTTGCGAGCACGCAGGAGCTGATCAGTCAGTGCTGTACATTCGTTGAGCAGCCAGCTCATAACCACTGCCAGGCCGTTGTGAGCAGGGGGACTGAACGCACCCCTAGAAAACACGGTGTCTCCTCAAAAAAACCCTCTTAAAAATCGCTGATAGACTACTTTCACATTGTTCACTTACTTGCTGGGCTAACTTGCGGCTGATGTGTTGCGTGATATGTTTCTCGCGCGACGCTACATATACTTAAAAACCTGAACAGCACCTGCCCTTTTTGGCTGATTGCTTTGTTTTTCTCTCCTCCCCCAGACATCCTCTGCTCATGTGGGGGGTACCGCTCCCGTTGTGCTCCCCTATGATGTTTGTCTATTCTTTAATCGAGAACTAACTGCACACTGAGCTCATTTTACTTCTGAAAGAGACACGTTTGTTTGAAGTGTTTGGAAAAAGTTCCTGTCTCTACAATCTCCTGTGTTTCTGTGCAATTCCGTGACCCAAGCATGACACACTGCAGCCTCGTTGTCTCTGGGATTGAGACAGCATTAGTGTTTACCTCTGTGTGCTTGCATACTGCCAGGTCAAGCGCAGTTGGCTCGGTTATTTACTTAATTTCATCCATGGCGTCAGTTGCGTCTTGTACATATTGTTCCAGTAGTTTTTTAAGTAGTTTTTACAGTTCATTAGCCGTGTGTAAAATGATCAGTATTGCATTAATTGTGATGCTCTTTGCATGAAAAAAAATGTGTTTTATTAAAGTTTCACTTTTTCTTTGTGAATTGTGATGTTTACTTAAAGTGCAGCAAAAAAGTATTTGGCATCCAGGGATGCATTAACCCCCAAGTATGTGGCAGTTTAAGAGTTAAAGCCCCAAGATGCCGCCGAAACGCCCTGCACCTTCTAAGGCTTCTGGCAATGAAAACGCGCTTGCATGAAATACAGTACATATAGCGGTAACATCGTTATTTTACATTCTAGCACTGCAGGAGACATAGCAGTACAGTATACAAGTTTACCTTTACATTCTTTTTTTAGGTAATGTATTAAGCTGAGTTTTAAATTAAATTAAAGTGTTTTTGTGGTATATTTAGTGTTTAAACTATAAAAATAGGCATTTTTTTAACCACATCCAAAATTTGCGGTTTTTCACAATTCGCGTGTGCTCTAGGAATGTAACCCCCGCGAATTTTGGGGGTGTACTGAATATACAGTATATATAGTGAACACGAGGGGGCACACAGCTCCCCAAGCTCCTGGCACAACACACAGGCATACGTCCCAGCACAACTCAAGCTTTATTCAGAGTGGGAAATACTTTTTTTTCATTTCTCACCTATGTAGCATAGCACAGTACAATAAGCACTAGACAGCAAACAGTCCTTTCTTATCTTCTCTCTCTATCTCTATTTTTTTTCTTCCACCTCCACTCCTCCATCAAGCTCTGTCCATTTCCTCCTGACTCTGGATCCCAGAGTAGTGGTAGCTAGCTCCTTTTATAGGGCACCTGGAAGTGTTTCCAGGTGTCTGGTGATCATCTTCTGGCAGCACTTCTGGGTGTAACGGCAGTCCTGCTAAGGGGGGCTCAGCCATTCCCCATATGCCCCCCTGGTGGTGGCCTTGGAGCATTGCAGTGTTGAGTTTACATGCTTCAACCCCATGGCACTGACCCCAGGGAGGTTTTACCCCGTGCAAGCTCCTTTCCCCTTTAAGAAGGCATCCCAGCCAGGTAAGAGTCCTGGCTGCCCATCACACCATATACTGTACAGTGCATCCGGAAAGTATTCACAGCGCATCACTTTTTCCACATTTTGTTATGTTACAGCCTTATTCCAAAATGGATTAAATTCATTTTTTTCCTCAGAATTCTACACACAACACCCCATAATGACAACGTGAAAAAAAGTTTACTTGAGGTTTTTGCAAATTTATTAAAAATAAAAAAACTTGAGAAATCACATGTGCATAAGTATTCACAGCCTTTGCTCAATACTTTGTTGATGCACCTTTGGCAGCAATTACACCCTCAAGTCTTGTTGAATATGATGCCACAAGCTTGGCACACCTATCCTTGGCCAGTTTCGCCCACTCCTCTTTGCAGCACCTCTCAAGCTCAAGCTCAAGGTTGGATGGGAAGCGTCGGTGCACAGCCATTTTAAGATCTCTCCAGAGATGTTCAATGGGATTCAAGTCTGGGCTCTGACTGGGCCACTCAAGGACATTCACAGAGTTGTCCTGAAGCCCCTCCTTTGATATCTTGGCTATGTGCTTAGTGTCGTTGTCCTGCTGAAAGATGAACCGTTGCCCCAGTCTGAGGTCAAGAGCACTCTGGAGCAGGTTTTCATCCAGGATGTCTCTGTACATTGCTGCAGTCATCTTTCCCTTTATCCTGACTAGTCTCCCAGTCCCTGCCGCTGAAAAACATCCCCACAGCATGATGCTGCCACCACCATGCTTCACTGTAGGGATAGTATTGGCCTGGTGATGAGAATTTTCTTTCTCATGGTCTGAGAGTCCTTCAGGTGCCTTTTGGCAAACTCCAGGCAGGCTGCCATGTGCCTTTTACTAAGGAGTGGCTTCTTTCTGGCCGCTCTACCATACAGGCCTGATTGGTGGATTGCTGCAGAGATGGTTCTCCTTCTGGAAGGTTCTCCTCTCTCCACAGAGGACCTCTGGAGCTCTGACAGAGTGACCATCGGGTTCTTGGTCACCTCCCTGACTAAGGCCCTTCTCTCCCGATCGTTCAGTTTAGATGGCCGGCCAGCTCTAGGAAGAGTCCTGGTGGTTTCGAACTTCTTCCACTTACGGATGATGGAGGCCACTGTGCTCATTGGGACCTTCAAAGCAGCAGAAATTTTTCTGTAACCTTCCCCAGATTTGTGCCTCGAGACAATCCTGTCTCGGAGGCCTACAGACAATTCCTTTGACTTCATGCTTGGTTTGTGCTCTAACATGAACTGTCAACTGTGGGACCTTATATAGACAGGTGTGTGCCTTTCCAAATCATGTCCAATCAACTGAATTTACCACAGGTGGACTCCAATTAAGCTGCAGAAACATCTCAAGGATGATCAGGGGAAACAGGATGCACCTGAGCTCAATTTTGAGCTTCATGGCAAAGGCTGTGAATACTTATGTACATGTGCTTTCTCAGGTTTTTTATTTTTAATAAATTTGCAAAAATCTCAAGTAAACTTTTTTCACGTTGTCATTATGGGGTGTTGTGTGTAGAATTCTGAGGAAAAAAATGAATTTAATCCATTTTGGAATAAGGCTGTAACATAACAAAATGTGGAAAAAGCGATGCACTGTGAATACTTTCCGGATGCACCGTATATATGATATATGGTATATATATATGTATATATATATATATATATATATATATATATATATATATATATATATATATAGGGAGAGAGAGAGAGAGTGAGGGGGGGGGGGGTTTATCCTACCTGCCCCTACATATTAAATCAGGGTGTTATATCACAGTGAGATTGTAAGAGTCTTAAGAATGTAATGCAGTTTGTTAGGGGAAAATACTGTAACCATGCTATGCAAAGTTAGTAAGCTACAGTTGGAATCGAAGTAGTAAGCCATCATCTTGAAAGTTTTGCATTAATTAATATGACTTTGAATTAAGGAATTAACAAAGTGGAAAAATATTAACAGTAACAGACTGATGGGCAGTGGTATACGAGGAGGAACCCAAAAATTCCTGGACTCGGCCCAGAATCAGCATGGTAGATAGCAGTGTGTAGTAATCAACTATGCCACTAGGTATCATATATCTACAGTCTTATTAATTAGTAGGCCAATTGGCATTGTGCAGAATTGATCAAGATGTGTGTTTCCGAAACCTATTGTACAATCGTGCAGGTGAATTTGGCGATTTTTTTTTTCTGCATTAATGGACCTGTTAATAAAGATTTTCCCCCATGAACAGACTCTTAATCTGTAACATTACACTGAACTGTTGAGGCATCTATGGAAAAGCTTCAGAGAAAAAAAAAAAACACCTGAAGCAGTGGCCAACGAAAATGCATTTTGCACCATGATAGCTCACCTGTCAGTCAAAGTGTTTTTGAATAGAAACAATGTGGTTGTTACTTGACACCTCCCTTACTTGTCAGATCTTGCTCCCCGTGACTTTTTTTTGTTTCTAAAATTAAAATTGAGAAAGAGAAGAAGGCGATTTGTTTACCATGTTAGAAATCAAAAAAAGTATTGCAGGAGACGCTGGACTCCGTAACAAAAGACGAGTACAGGAATGGGAGAAGTGCTGGGACAAGCATACTACACCTTAAGGAGAGTGTGTTGAAGTTGACTAAAACGGAATTGCTGTAAGTAGTATAATAATTATTTTTTAACAGTTTTGTTTTTTTGTTTTATTTTTGTGTGCCGCAATCATAGATAAAAAGGGGTTCTGTTTGTCTACTCATCTTCTTTGTTTTTACCAGCTGTATCAAACAACAACAGGAAAGTTATAGTGGGGCCTTGCCTTCCACTAATAACAATTCTATCAACATCACTGCTTAAAAGTTTAACTTAATGTATAATCTAAACAAACTGGTATTTTATATTGTGTTCCACATTTATATGTAACGTGATTTTTATCTCATTATCTCAATTATTAATTTAAGAGGTCAAATTCCTTGTTTTGTTCTGTTTTTTTTTCATTTATTTCTGTGTTACTTGAATGATGCAAGTAAATTAATAGATTAAAAACTGGTTGGCTTAGTTTTACTGAGAATGAATGTTTGAATGTTATACAAAATGCTAGTCATAGTACTTAAGGATTAGGTGAAAAGAGAAATGCAGTTTGGCTTCCTGCTCACGAAAAGGAAGACAGAATACAGTCTTTGTGAGGAAAATGCAATGATAGCATTAGGGGAAGGAAAAAACATTATACCTGTACTATGTATTATAGAGTTTTAAAAGATGTCTGTAACCAGTAGTGTTACGGATATTGAGAAGGTTAAGTGGGGATGAATGGTTGTTGTTTTTAGCTATGTCAGTGTATGAAGAAGCTTGAAAAGTCATCTGGACTGCAGACAGGTATAATAAACATTTTTAGCTGAAGGCTGGCTTTCATTGCTGAGATGAGGGTTGTCAGATTTATGTCCACATGTTGCATATATTTTTCAGTGTGTATAACAGTTGGAATGTTCTAAATTGATTTTAAAGTTTCAAATGTCTCATCTTGGCTTCACCCTATATTAAAAACACTGCTGGAGTTTTTCAGTTCATAAATTTGGCTTTGTTATCACATTACTTTCTGAAACAGCATATTCATATGTGTGGTTGAATGGATTCTGTTCTCATTGATGTATCGGACGAATTTATGTTTGGTGAGAAAATGCTGCCTTTTCTAACCTTTGTCAAGTTAGAATAGCTGGTCAAAATGACAAGGCACATCACATTCTAAAGCTGAGAGCATACTTTAGATTCGGCGAAATTCTGCAGGTTTGGACTGTCCAACACTCCGCTCCAATTCCTTCAGAGAACCCCAACACAGCAAAAAGCTGTGCAGCTCTGGAACAAGAACTATTGATCATTACGTAGTTCCTAAACTTTGTTCCAACCAACTTCCGTTTTTCATTGGACTCCTAGCCTAATTAAGTGAGTTATTATTTCCCAGTTTCTTTGTTTTGGAGTCAATGTAGATATTACAAACTAAGTTTGGTAGATTTTTATTAAAATGTAATAAGCAGTTATATGGGGAATAGGGTTGGCATGGTGGTGCAGTGGTAGCACTTCTGCCTCTCAGTTAGGAGACCTGGGTTCGCTTCTCGGGTCCTCCCTGCGTGGAGTTTGCATGTTGTCCCCGTGGCTGCGTGGGTTTCCTCCGGGTGCTCCGGTTTCCTTCCAAAGACATGCAGGTTAGGTGCTTTGGCGATCCTGAATTGTCCCTAGTGTGTGTGTGTGTGTGTGTGTGTGTGTGTGTGTGTGCCCTGCCTGGGGTTTGTTCCTGCCTTGCACCGTGATGTCCCTACATTGATGGATTAAAGGCCAGAAGTCCACATGACCGTCATCATCAAATTCTTCCATGAGAACTTTGAATTCAATGAAGACTGATTGAGGTCATTTATGTTAGGTAGAATGCCTAGAGGGCACTGGGTCGTATCGTGGCCTGGAACCCCTGCAAATTTTATTTTTTTCTCCTGCCGTCTGGAGTTTTTTTTTGTTTTCTGTCCTCCCTGGCCATCAGACCTTACTTTTATTCTATGTTAATTAGTGTCCCCTAATTTTAATTGTTTATTTTGTCTTTTTTCTCTTTCTTCATCATGTAAAGCACTTTGAGCTACATTGTTTGTATGAAAATGTACTATAGAAATAAATGTTGTTGTTGTTGTTGCACTCTGTGTTGGCTGGGATTGGCTCCAGCAGACCCCCATGACCCTTTGTTAAGATATAGCGGGTTGGAAAATGGATTGTTGGAAGATTGGTAGAGCCACTATTGCACTAGCTGCTGGCAGCACTTGCAGAATTGTTGCTAAAGTTGTTTAATGTATTACCAAGTTATTAAGATTGTCGACCAATTTACAAACTGCTATTTGGTGGTATGTCCACATGCTTATTTTTGATTTTTCACAGATGGTCTCATGCACTAAGTCTGTGCAGTCTTCATGTGTGTGACAGCACAAAGACTTGTCCCTCAAAGTGTACATTTCTTTTCTTTTGCATGGGTGTCATCCAAAATAAATCCATTCGTGGAGTATGGATCAGCCTTAACCAGCTTCTCCATCGCATCACCTAACCCATAAAGAAGCTCTGCACGTGGAAGAAGGGATGGGGTACATTATTGGATTTTTCCTTTTTTGTTTTTTTAATTTGTTAATGTGAAACTTGTATCTATGTTTGTTTTTTCTGCTGTTATAATCAAAATTTATCAATATTAAGAACAAAACTTGGCTCAACAGCGTCACAACTTGCATAATATCCATCAGTCCATCCCTTTTCTAACTTGCCTTTTAAGTGCTGGGTCCTGGGAAGCCAGCATCTGTCCTGTCAAGATTAGGTGTGTCAGAACCATCCCTGTAAAGGGTGCCAGTCCATTACAGGGCACACTACTCCATTATGAAATTGCATGTTTATCCTCACTTTCCGATGCTATGGTCTTGATTTTTTAAATTTTGCCCTGGGGTATTATATAAACAAATAGGGTCATTTTGTTATGATGGAGGTGTTGACCAGAGAGCGCACAAGGAACTGATGCAGGCTGTTAAACACTGATGACGTGAACTGGAGATGAAGGAGAAATTACTGAAATAGTTAATGTTTTGGAAGGATTACCTTTATTGCATAAACTGTTAACAGTAGATTCATATTAGACATAGTGGCGTAAAGGGTGAAAAAAGTTAAGATGTTTGATGTTTTGGGACCAAAAAAAGAAAGTCAACAAAAAGTTTACTTTTTGATATTTGGAGTACCTTTGCCAAAAAAGCCTCAAAGGACATTTTAAGGACTGCAGCCTGTATGTTTCATAACCTGAACAGCGTAGGAATTGTCAGTTTTTCCCAATAAAATGTGTTACATAAATAGTAATAGGCTAAACTTAGGCGGCAAGCCACGGTCTGTTCTTATTCTTTTAGTTTTTATATGCATTTTCTCTTTTTTCAGCTATATTATAAGGTTACTTTATTTGCTACATGTTATGTTTTTCATGTGATTGTAATTCTCACATTTAACTCACTTTACTTTGTAATATACAGTAGACACTGATTGGGAGAGGCTATTAAATAAATACAGCTACATTTAAGATATAAAATATTCAGCTTCTGCCAAATAGATTTATAAACTTGTATTGATTTTCTTAAAAGTCTTTTAAATATCTTAACAAACAAAAGAGAATAAACTGGTTAGGAGTAGTTTTGTGTGTGTTGGCCAGAGGGAAGAAAAGTGTTTTTGACACTGTGAAGAAAAGGTTTACAATGTTTCTGTGACAAAGATAAAAATGTATTGAGAGGCTGCCAAAACAGCCCAAGTGTTTTGGTTTCTTTCATATTTCCCTTCCAGGTCTGGAGACCATAAAGTGACAGTGGTGCATTGTAATATTTCCCAGTTGAAAGTTTTCTAGATGAAGTAATGTTTATTGACTGGAGAGCTATTCTGCCACAGAGGAAGCCAAATTACTCCAAATTCAGATTGTTAAGTCACAATCAGGGAAACAAACCTTGCAGTTATGTCAGAAATAAAGCAGTTGTACTGGTTGATACTTAATATTCCCCACAGTCATGCTATTATCATTTCTTCTAGTTAAAAAAAAATCTATGGTTATCAGGAGTTGGAGTTGGGTGATGAGTATAGCTGAAGTCAAAAACTAATGAGTATATACTATTGCATGAAAAATTATTTGAATTTGGTCAGATTATATTTTATAGGCTTTTATCAAACTTTGATACTTCTTTAAGCATTGGCTAAACCCTGAAATAGATTAAGTATGGAAAACATTGCATAAAATTAAGAAACTTGATTGGAACAAATGAATTCACCAACTGTGGACTTTTTAGGACAGAGTTTGACACCCCTGACCTACAGGAAATATCTGTTTGCAGATATTGATGCGAAAGTTTGCAAAATCTTTAAGTTCAGTGGGGATATTTTTTGCTACAGGTCTGAGTATTTCAACTTCAAATGATATAAATAACTGGTTCCCCTTTTAACTAACTATAGATTTTGCTGAGTGTCTTTTTTTATTTGTAAAGTTAAGATAAAATTGGTAGATTGGAAGTGGAAGTTTGGTATAGTCCTGAATTTTCTTTAAAAAGACCATACAAGAAAAAAGTTTTTATACATAATGTTTGCTATTTTTAATAAGTAAGGACAACTGGTGGTTTACTATCAAAAGCTATAAGTGATATTCTGCCCCAAGGCTGGAGGAGGACCAGGAGATAAAGTGTATTCAAAACCAGAAATGGCTTCAAACCCAGAAGATGAAACCTACTACACCAAAGCGTAATCGCTAATCAGGAATCAAAGTCAGAGGGAAAGTCGAATGTTCAGAAAACAGAAATTTGAGAGAGAAAATCTAGGTATGTTTACTTGAGTTTTTTAACCAAATCACTGATATGAGTGAATTGTCACACCAGTATTTAAGGGGCCACGCTGATGACTTCTGAAAACATGTTTCTTGGCCATATATGCCAAAAAATATGTCCTTGAAATGTGTAAAAACATCAGGGTACGTAAAGAAAGTCCGTATGAAACACGTGGAAAATATGCCAGGTGCAGCAGATAGTGGTCAAGTCTCAAGCTCAGCCATGGTGCTGGCATTTGTAAGGCAGCAGTCTTAAGTATCTCCTTGAGAATGACATTACTTTGAAAGCTGTAATCCTTGCATTTTAATAGGAAGATACACCAAGTAGAGGAAATTATTACAGAGTAGCAACTAGCAATTACAGCTTTATTATCTAGATAAACTGTTTTGCCCTTGGGGAAAGTTCTCAAGAATAAAGAAAGATGTCTTTTTGTTTCGTTAACGGGAATTCATTTCCTCTTACAGTTCAGATCCCTCCTTAGATCTGTTTTCAGGTTCATAACCTTAACTCAGTCAAGTAAATGTCTGCTGGATAGTAACCTAGCCTAGGGATATCAGAATGTTTGGAGTGTTAACATAACAGAGATTTCTATAGGGCTTATTTTCTAAGTGGTTAAAAATTAGCTCCTGTGTGTTGCAATATGTAATTTACATTTGGGGTTTATATTATACATGTTAAAGAATGCAATCAACATGGAGGCTGAAAACTATAAAATCAAATATCATACTAGCACTGACTTTTTAATTCTAGAAAAAAAATATGTCTTCCGAGATTCGTTGTTGCTTAGTCACAGTGTAAGTGTATCAGGACCACAAACTGTGTGCCACAGTCAAGGATAAATGATCCAGTGAGAATCATAAGTTAATAAATTTGAACTGAGGCAGAAAATTAAGATTTTTTTATAACTGAATGAAACTTTGTCCAAACAATAATCAAAACAAAGCATGCTGAGTATCTAACATAAAAGGAATTCAAGCTCCAAGCCAGTGCTGGGAAGGCAATGTGTATAATTATTATGACATTGAAGGTGTCCTCTGTGTTAATTACATGCCTCAAAAGTCCTATCTAATTGGTCAGTATTGTACTGACTTGCCTTGCTCGTTACAGAATTCAGTCAGGAAATAGTGGTGAGGAACAATTCCATTCCTATTCTGCTTCACAACAATAAGCCTGTACGCCTGCCCCCATGGGATGTACTATGCTAATGATGAAGGGTCAGCTACAGAAGAGTAATTGCATAATGAAAGCAAAACGTTTATTTCTGTAGCGTAGAAAAGACTTTTTCTATTCTGGTTAGGTCCACTTTGCCCTCTTCCCACAAGAGAGTAGTGAACATCTTTATATGAAATCTTCAGTTTCTTGGCAATCTGTTGCATGAAATAACCTTCATTTCACCCAACAAACTTAGACCGATGTCTTTCTTGAGAAGACAATGCACCTGCTTTATTGAGCAGAATAAAAGGTTTAATTGTACTAACACAATTACCTAATAACCAGTTTGTAGTAGTTGCAGTGACACTAAGATTCACACCGTCAGAAAGATGGTGATGTATTTATATCATGGTGGGGACTCCAGGAACACACCCAGCCTTGACCCAGCATACACACACACACACACTCACGGAGACATATTTACCGTATTGTTCCAATGAACCTGTAAATAATAATGAAGTATATTAATCAAATGAAGAAAAAAAAGAACATGCAATCTAACAAAAAACACATGCAAAAGGCCCTCCCCAAATCCCTGACAGCAATACAATACAATACAATACAGTTTATTTTTGTATAGCCCAAAATCACACAAGAAGTGCCACAATGGGCTTTAACAGGCCCTGCCTCTTGACAGCCCCCCAGCCTTGACTCTCTAAGAAGACAATGAAAAACTCCCAAAAAAACCTAGTAGGGAAAAAATGGAAGAAACCTCTGGAAAGGCAGTTCAAAGAGAGACCCCTTTCCAGATAGGTTGGGCGTGCAGTGGGTGTCAAAAAGAAGGGAGTCAATACAATACAATACACAAAACAGAACAAATCCTCAATACAGTATAAAAATAGCACGGACCAAAAGTATGGAGCAGAATTTAACAGTAGATGATATCACATAATAGGATTTGGATTTATGCAAATGACTTTGCATATCTCCCAAATCTATAGACCTAGATTAATCCAAACATACAAACCTACTTATTTACACGTTAACATTTTAAAATTTGTGCCTGTTCTTTTCAAACTATAAAAATTAAACTTAGTAAAAACTGACCCCTCTGAGGGGGTTCCTAGTTCCACAATACCTGGCAAAGCTATGGAATCACAATGGTCAACTGCCTGGTTAGAAAGCTGCCGTTCCCTCATTCATGATGTCCTGTTACTGATGCATCACTAATCACATTTCAACTGTGTACTCTTGAAAAGCTGGAAAAAGACAGCTAGGAAAAGAATTTAACGCCCCCCTCCCCATATTGACACTTCAAAATAATTGGCTGCTTTGAGCGAGATCAGACTTTGCAGGACTTTGCTGTGTAAAATGTATGCGATATGTATGTGAAATCATAGAGTATGCAGGCTCATACAACATGCAAGACAGTAACATTTGTCAAAAGGAAATATTTTTTGTTGATTTCAATTGGTTTGTGTTCTTTTTTTAAAAAAAGTTACTTTTTGGAAAAATATTCATCCTTGGGAGAAAAGAAACAAAAAAAATTAGCCCTGAAAGAGTTAAATGCCTTTCAGACAGCCTTGGTGTCACAATCCCACCTAATCCATTAGCAGCTGTGTTTGGTGGGCTCACAGAGGGGCTTAAAGTGGAGAAGGACACACAAACTGTAATGGCCTTTACTTCACTATTGGCATGTAGACTTATCTCGCTCAACTGGAAGAATCCTAACTCTCCTCTTTTAAGTTCGAGTGTAACTGATGTTTTATGTTCTTTGAAATTGGAAAAAAATCTAATTCACACTTAGAGGATCTGTGCAGAACTTTTTCAAAACCTGGCAGTATCTGATTAATAACATTTTAGATTACATTTAACACTAGAACTACCAGAGCCCACGAAAAAACTCGCAAATCCGTCCCACCCCAAATCGCGTCCCAAATCCATCCGCACATCTCCGCCAGAGTCCCCCGCCATCCAAATGTGCCGACAAACAAAAGCCACCAGCAGCCAGCCACTCCATCCCCCCACCGACCCAGAACGAACCTCTCCCAGCCCACACCCCGCCCCGACCCGACCATCTGGGATTGAAGCGGAGTCCCAGAGTGGAAACAACATAGCGTCACCTGGAACACACGCACCTCATGCGCGCTCCGCCTCCACAGCAGCCCGCGCAAACACATTTCCAAAACAGAAACGTCCCCCACATTCCAATAGCAAATGACAAAATGTAGGCACAAACTACACAACGCATGAAGCCTGAAGTCCATACACCAAAGAAACACCCCCACAAAAGGTACAAACAAGAGAACACGTGCACTCCCATTCAAAAATACAATAATTAATTATTACACAGCTCAACAAAACAATAAACATCTCTAACAATAAATTTCAACTGTAAGCACTAATGACAATGTCCAAAACACAGTCCAATAGAGCAGAGACAGTTCACGATTGATAGGCGAGTGAAAAATCCTATGAATGGTTTGCTGTAAGTAATCTAAAGTATGCTCTACCGGTTTCCTGATGCGGTGTGGGATGAGGTGATTCGGAGTACTCCCTCTGATGAAGACGTATCCAATCCAAACAAACTCACATGAACAGGTAGGCACAAAACAGACGATACATCCAGACAGGAACAGCGGGTAATCCAAATGGGTGAACAGCATATGAATGATGGATTCCTTGGCATCTTGCTGTTTCACTTTTTAAAGGGCCAGCTGGTTTGATCTCCTTCCCAGCAGCCCCTGCACCCTTTGAAGCTCTCCAATAGCGTTATTCTGCCAGGGCCACTGGGATATGTAGTATCTTTTTACGCAGCTCTGCTACAAGTTGGCATTTAAATATGACTAATAAAAGATGAGCTAAGAGAGTTTAGAACAGTTAGGACACTAGATTAATAGCTGCTAGAAAACTGAGCTTTGAGGTCTTATGTGAATAGTAAATTATAAATCTGCCATTTCAAGCAGTTATAGCCATTTGCTGCATTTGTAATGTATGTTTTAAAATCAATTTTAATATTAAAATCACCTGGATAAAAAGGTATCAATTTCTATAACAAAAATGAAAATTTATGGTTGATTCTAAAGTTTTGATCACAAGTGTTTAGATATATTTGTCTGTTTTCCAAACCCAGTATATCCTGAGCAGGGTCTCAGAGAAGCTGGAGATTACCCTAGCTGTGTTAGTATGTATGTTTTATACAGTATATATCTACTATTAGATATATATGCATTATATTACAGTGTATACATAATATACTTTATATATACATAAGTAGCTTGAAATACAATGTACTGTAAAATTATTTTGTGGATACCTCTACACACAGCATTACCACAGAGGGTATCAGCATGTAAATATTACAGTTAACCAAGCAAGATCTAATAGATTCTGTAGACAACACAAGACAAAGACAGTTCTTTTACAATGGTCTGTACTCTAGTGTTAGCAACAAAGAAAACAATGTAAGCTATTTGAAAAATGATCCTGTATAATATCAGAACAGTAGTATATTTACTTCCTGTACTTAGTACTTCTGAATCATGAAACTTAACATGCAAAATGCCTACAAAACAATTAATAACTTTGCCTCTTTATTTCAGTGATGCTTCCATAAGCTTACATATACAGTAGATGGATTGGTAGGTATTATCCTATATTTAGACAACTGTATAGATACACATCTTTTTAAAAATGAAAACTTAAAAAATTTCAATTTAAAGTTAATGCTATCACAGAAACAAGTATGGGAAAAGTTGTCTTTTACGGTAATAATTGAGGAAGGATACAGTGCCAGAAATGGCCAGCAGGTGGCGACTAAATACATGCTTAGAAATAATTCAAACAGAATAACTGACATTCTCTAAAGCTGACTTCACACTCTTAATATGCATTGCTTCACCAGTCAAGACAGAGTGCGACCACTCGTGTGAAGCATTAATGGAAAACTGTGTGCTTGTGAAAATATCATCAGTATAATTTCTTTCTTCTGTGGCATGTCCCTTTAAGTTTTGCCAAGTGCAGATGGTTTTACATATATTTAATGACTTGTATAACCTTTCTCTTATTTAATAATGATACTGTCCTGTGAAAGACATTATATGATGCATAATGACATTAGCAGAAAAAAAACTTGCAACCACATTTCTTAAGCATTTCAAGCAAAATTAGCCTTCCACAGTTATGTGTGCATGGAGACTGTCAATAAAATCA